>NC_057713.1:22839976-22851562 GCF_004010195.1 Chiloscyllium plagiosum
CCATCAGGGTGAGAGTGGCATTGGGTGTATTTTTCCCCCGTTGCCCAGATCTTTATACAGTGAGTCCCTTCGGACCCGGTCCATCTTTGACCTCCATATAAACTGGAAGATGGCCCGGGTGACTGCAGCAGCACATGTTCTGGGAATAGGCCAGACCTGTGCCACATATAATAGCAATGACAGTGCCTCACACTTGATGATCAGGTTTTTTCCCGCGAGGAGAGCGACCGTAGCTTCCATCTGCCCAGTTTCTGCCTCACTTTGCTGATACGCTCCTCCCAAGACTTGGCACACGCCCCAGCCCTCCCAAACCAAATACCCAGCACCTTCAGGTGGTCGGTCCTGACGGTGAAGGGGATCGAGGATTGGTCGGCCCAGTCCCCGAAGAGCATGGCCTCGCTCTTGCCTCGGTTTATCTTGGCCCCCAAGGAGCAATAGAAGTATATAAAATTATTAGAGGCATGGATAGGATGGATGGTCGGAATGTTTTTCCTCAGTGGTGAGAGTGGGAAAGTTTAAGGAAGTATTGTATGGAAAGGTTTTTTACACAGAGGATGGTCTGTGCCTTGACTGCATTGCAAGGTGAGGTTCTCTAGCCAAGTTTAAAAGAATAGAGGGATATGGATCATGAGAAGGCAGATGGGATTAGTTTAGAATAGCGTCATGGTCGACACAGACATGATAGGCCGAAGGGCCTGTTCCTGTGCTGCACTGTTCTGTGTTCTGTCTAATACATTTTGCAATGGAGAAAATGATTAAGGAGAAAATAAATGAGCAGGGAATGGTTGAGGCAGCGCGCATTGCATTATTTTTAACGGTGAGTGAAAATAACTTTTGAAGGATGGTATGTAAAGACAGTGGGGCAGTGAAATGATTTTAGAATTACACTTGTAAAGACTTAAACAGAAGAATACAGGAATTAAGGGCAGAAGTAGGCAATTCAGTCCCTCAAGTCTGCTTTACTATTTGATACGATCATGACTGATCTCATTTCAGTCTCGAGTTGGCATTGAGAGCACTCCAATCAACAATGCATGGAATGTTCTAGGCAGTATGTTATATAGTCCCACATTTCTATCTATTGTTGTCAAGATCCATAGGAATCTGGAGCTGAATGCTGCAGTGCACACATATTCTACTTAAATAGACTCTATTTACCATTTGTTGAGTAAATGAACACATTTTGTTTTGCCTTCAGTTCTCTGGTGAGGCAATCATGTAAGTGCTCTGTTCATTTTTTCACATATATAGGACAGTAATGGAGTTTCAGTAAAAGCTTTTGACATCTGTTGTATGTTTCTCTGGATGCAAACTGCAAATGCACTATTATCTACAAATTCTTTCACAGAAGATTTCTAATCTATGTATTTAACTGAATGCTTTTGATATTAAATGTTGATTGTTGTGTAACCAAATTTCATGACCACAGTATGTGAATTCTTGTACCAAATATCTAAATGGAAATACGTGTCAGTGGTCATAAACCATCCTTTTTTGTATTAGATGTGCTCTGAATCCCAGAGTTAAAGCAATACATGGTTTTTCACATGAGATGCTTTTTGAAAAGCACAGAGCAATTCATCAGGAAAATAGGTAATATATTAGTCTTGGTGCAGGTGGGAGAAAGGTGGCTAGGTCTCCTGTTGGGTGAGGTGGAAGTACAGAAGCCATAAAGGACTATTAGCCTGGAGCAATTGGGTAGGTGAGAACAAGGAAGGGAAGATGTGCATGTGAAAGCCTTGGTGGAAGGTGGGTGCAAGAACAGAGATAGAATGAGTGTGATGTTGATAAGAGAAAATTATAGCATTTATCATGATGGAGGGGTGTAGGTCATTGACTCTGTTTCTAAATGCTGGGTGTTTCTGTAGATGGTTGAGACTAACCCAGGTGTCAATCTCAGACCAGATTGGCAGGGTGTGGTGGTACGCTATCCTCTACCAATTCTGAGGAAAGAAGACAGCCCTCCTCCACACTACCTGGTCTGCCTGGATCTCCAAGTCCCTGTCGAGAAAGTCTAATCTTCTCCTATTCTTCCATGTCTGGGACAAATGTCATGCATGACGGCTCTGAGCAATTGACTGAGTGTAGAATGGCCTTTTTTAAATAGGGTGCTGGCATCAGGAATCCTGGCATGTCCCAACAAAGCAAAAGGTAGTGGATACCCTTTGGGATGTGGTTCACAGTGAACAAGGTAAGTTTGGGACAATAGAGCAAGAAAATCCAGTTGGCCTTGTGGAGAAAAACCATGCATGAAAAATCAGCAAAAATGGTACTTTGATGATTTCTGGTCAGGTTCAGTCCAGTGTCTTTCAGTATTTCTGCAATTCATGGCCTCAGCAACTGCACAGCAACTAGGGCGTCCTGTGGAATGACTGCATATCATCTTTTAAAAAATATGTGGTAGACCCACCCCACCTACCCCCCTCCACCCCACCCATCCCCAATGTGCTCTGATCCTTTTGAGACACTCATTTTGAATCTAGTTGTGTTTAATGCTGTGAATTCACTTCAAAGTTCAGACACACCAACACACTGATGCCTTTCTAGTATGCCAGACAGTTTGGGACTGTAGAGTGTGAAACAAGGTTAGAGTTACACTGCTGACTGTGTCTTGCAACCAGAAGGAAACTGTGTACTTTTGTATTTACTTGCATGGGTTAAGGTATATATAAAGTGTACATTGGTTTAGGGTTTTGGGCTTGATGAATTGTTTCACAAACCAGTGCAGACAATGATGTGTCAAATGACATTTTTCTGCACTGTAACAATTCTGTGATTGTGTGGTCTGTGCCTCAATACCTTTTAGATACCTGTGCAATAAAACCCTTTATACTGTTGCCTCACAAATATCTGTTGATCGTAATCTTGAAAATTATAATTATCTACTGATGACTTAGGAAACGTGTTCCAGTTGTCCACTACTCTTTGCTTTAAAAATGCTACCCAATTTCACTTCTAAATGACTGAGCTCTTCATATAGGTTTGAGTTCTTTTGATCTAGAATCCCCAGGGGGACGTTTCTTCTCAGGAAATCTCTCCAAACCTATTCTCATTCTCACCCTTTGAATCTCATGGGAAGACAACACAATTTTATATGATCTTTCTTTGCTAATCTTGGCATGATTCTAATGAGCATTCATTAAAAACTTTGAAGGCCATTATTACCTTCCTTAGATATGCTCCACCAAAAAAAATGGTACCTGTTCAATTACAGGATACAAGGCTTTTTCTTAATCCCTTGTTCTGCTTCTCAACCTTTCCCTTTGCCTGAGGTGTGAACTTGAAGCTAAGCCACTGTCAGTTGTCTCTCTATCACAAGAGACCAGCCCTACACTCTGGTAAGACTATGGAGACTTTACTTTTATAGGCTGTTCTAATTCAGTGCCATTATATTCTTTGTCTTCCAATACTTCCGATTCAAAGTTCTTGTTCAGATCTGCTACTCCCCTCCATTGCCTTGGTCCACTCCAATTTGTAATCTTCTTCCAGCCTTGCATGTCTTCTCATATCATCCAGTTGTCTATCACTTAGTGTGCTTTGAACCCCTATACTTTCCACTCTACTGTTCAATTAGATTAGATTCCCTACAGTGTGGAAACATGTCCTTTGGCCCAACAAGTCCACACCGACCCTCCAAAGTCTAACCCACCCAGACTCATTCCCCTACTCCCTACTAATGCACGTACACTATGGGCAATTTAGCATGGCCAATTCTTCTGACCTGCACATCTTTGGACTGTTAGAGGAAACCGGAGCACCCTGAGGAAACCCACACAGACACGGGGAGAATGTGCAAACTCCAAACAGACAGTTGCCTGAGGCTGGAATTGAACCTGAGTCCCTGAGATGTTAGCCATGCTCGCCCCCCACCACTGAAATTCTCTCCAGTTAATGGAGCTCACCAACTGTATGAAATTAGTAATCAGCTGCATAAATGGAAATAGCAAAAAAAGTCGCTATTTAATTTGCTTTGGAAGTGCTGGTGTTGGACTGGGATGTACAAAGTTAAAAATCACACAACACCAGGTTATAGTCCAGCAGGTTTATTTGGAAGCATTAGCTTTTGGAGCGCTGCTCCTTACCACCTGATGAAGGAGCAGTGCTCCGGGAGCTAGTGCTACCAATTAAACTTGTTGGACTATAACCTGGTGTTGTGTGATTTTTAGCCATTTAATTTGTCTATTGCAAAAGGAAAACTCTTAATGTTCCACATCTAGATGCAATCTCTATTCTTTTGCAGTTGGAGAAACACAGCAGCAAGATTGCAGCACACAACAAATAATGAAATTTCCTTTTTGAATTAATGATGTTAATAACGGTCAATAAATTATTCATTATTTGGGTAGTGGAATCACAATATAATTGGTATTATTGGTTGACTTGCTAAATGGAGCTTCCTCTACACAAATAATTGATAGCCTATTAAATACAATTGTACATATTAATACAAAAAATCTGCTGACACTCAAAGGTGGAAAGATTTTACAGTTTGATTACGACAGTCCCATTCATCAGTTCGGGTTGATTCTTATTTATATTCCTTTTCTCTTTTCAGATTTATAATATGGCTGGTAGCAATTTGTTACATTTCACTTTCAACCAGAAGCACCAAAAACCAAAGCTTTTTTTTGTAATCTCTTTCTTAGTATAACTTTTGATATTTCATAGGGCAGCACTATACTCGATTTATCATATAACCTTCTGAATTAACTCCACAGAGGCCGGTAACCTGTCACCAAGTCAGCTTTTATTTACATGTGGGAAGTCCTTGATACTGATTGAGCTCCATCAGAGCCAGCTCTAGGAGTGAATAGAACCTCTGACACTCCTGTTTACATCTATCAGCAGGGATCCCTGATTGGACCAGATTAACAGTCACAATCAGGGAACTCACATTCTACTCATAATCACTACACTCTGAACCTGAAGACATAGGCTGGTTCTTTCCTTTTATAGCTCTTCCTGCATCGGGTCAGCTTCCTCCAACTCTGCCTCTGATATGGGTTCCATACAATACTCAGTAACTCGCCTCTTATGCCCGGAGTGTCTTGAAGAAATTCATTCTTCTCTTCAGGTGGAAGATGCATTAAAATAGCACCATCCACTGTTAAATTTCAGATTTCGGGGTATAATCAATGCTTGATGGAAAGGGAGAACCCATGGGTTCCAGAGCAGTCGGAAAGGCAGTTGGTGAGCTGGACAAGTTTTGCTCCAGTACCTTTTGCGAGTTTACAGCTTTCATATGGTCCATGTGCATGCCCAGGACCGTCACACCTACACGAACTTTAAACCCCAGTGGATCTGACCTTGCATTGACCATGCTTCTTACCCATGCAGTACCATTCCTGTGGTTCCTACACCAATCTTCATACTTTGAAGTTAACTGTCTCTCTCATTTAGCAGTCTTGGTTTCAACATTGGCATTCCTGATACTGTTTCACCCTCCTCCCCAGGTCCAGGAAGATCAGCTTTAACCTGGTACAGAGCTTTCTCCCCATTAGCAACTCTGCTGGGGCTATCCCTGATAGTTCCATGACGGTGGTCCTATAATCAAACAGGAACCTGGATGATTTGGTGTCTGGTGAAGCTGTTTTTTTGAGCCTGCCTTCAAAGTTTGGACTGTTCTTTCTGCCAGACCATTGAATGATGAATGATATGGAGCTGTCCTGATATGATGATACCATTCAACTTTATGAAATACTCAACTTCCCTGCTGGTAAATGATAGTCTGTAATCTGTGACCAATACTTCCAGGAGACTGTGTATTGCAAAACATGTGCACACTTTCTTCTATCATCATCCTGTTTTTGATGAATGAACTCTATGCACATCCAGCCACTTTGAGTGGATGACCACAATGAATAAGAACATAGAGCCCATGAAAGGGCTGACATAGTCAACATGTAATCAAGTCCAGGGTTTCCCTGGCCATTCCCATAAATGTTATAGAATACTGGTGGTAATGTTGTCCCTGTTGGCACTCTGGGCACTGTCCCACCAGGGCAGCTCAGTCTGCATCTAATCTTGTCCACCAGACATAGCTTCTCACCAACATCTTCATTTTGGAAACCCCTGGATGACCCTAATGGAGTTCAGCCTGTGTCTGGCGGTGACCTTTGCCCAGGACAATCACTCTTGCTCCCTATAATAATATACTGTCTTTGACTGTGATCTGGTCTCTCCAGGTCCAATAAGGTTGTGATGGCCCTTTGGTTGCCCCCATCACCAGGAGATATTTCAGTTTGGCCAGGACTGGATCTTTCCGTGTCCACAGTCTGATATTGTCAGCTGCGTCTGGAAAACCTAAATCCATTACAGGCTACCGCCGGTAGTGTATCTGCCAGTGGGAGGCAGCTCGATGCATCTGCATTTGCTACTTGACCTCCCGGACTGTATTCCAACTTGTAATTATAAGCACTTAGTATTCAAGCACCGCCATTTTTGGTCTGAGGTTAATGGTGACACTGCCTTGTTCTCTTTAAGTTGACCTAGTAGGGATTTGTGGTCCATTATTATTACAAATTTAAATCCGTAAAGGTCCTGACTCCAGGGCCTATCTTTTCTGAGTGTATTTATGCTCTGCATTAGCCAAAATCCTGGCTACATATGCTGTTGGGTGTTCCTTTCCATTGGGCTACCTATGACTTAATACTACCCCAGTGCCATACAGGGAGGCAGATCTCACTTGGGATTATAATGTGTCAACACCTTAGAGGATAATAACTGCTTCTTCACTTCCCTGGAAGCAAAGGCTTGGCTATGTGACACTTTTGTGACAGTTGATGCAAAGGTGCTAGGATGGAGGCTAGATTACGTATGAACTTTCTGTAATAGCTCACCAGCCCAAGAAAATGCCTAAGCTCCAGTACAGACATGGGAGTCAGGGTACCTTTGCTCACCATCACATTATCTTCCAATGGATGTAACCTGGTCTTGTTGAACCTGTAGTCCAAATACA
This sequence comes from Chiloscyllium plagiosum, assembly GCF_004010195.1. NCBI lineage: Eukaryota > Metazoa > Chordata > Chondrichthyes > Orectolobiformes > Hemiscylliidae > Chiloscyllium > Chiloscyllium plagiosum. The sequence goes on from NC_057713.1 coordinate 22,846,935, forward strand.
TCACTTGGAGCGCCTGCAGCACATATTTTTGTCTTCAAAGGTGTATACCACCTGGAAGAAATGCTGAAGGATTATGTCCAAATTCCTTATTGGTATTCTCTGTTATGCGCTAATAATAAATGATGACCTGGGGTATACCTTGTAAAGTGTTTTCCATCGTCCACTGAAAAATTGCACAGGTTGACAATACCCCAAGTGGCTGTCACTTTTGTACAAACCCTTATGGGTATTAATTATATTCTACTTCTGGGAATTCTCATCCAATTGCAATTGTTAAGTACTTTCCTGGCTCATGTCTAGCTTCATAAAGGACAGCACCCACCATCCCTCTCTTCCAACTCGGTGCATAAATCCTCCATGTGAGGTATTGGATTTTTATCATTTGTTTACCATTTGTTTAAAATCCCCAAGAAGGCGAACCGACCATTCAGACTTCCCATTTAGAGTTGCCCATTCCACAAACTGGATAGGTTTGATGATTCCTTTGCTTTCTAGCCTTCTATTTCTGCCTCTACTCATGCCTGTAAGGTAAATGGCACTGAGTGGGCCTTGCAGATCATGAAACTTTCCTGGTCAATATGCAAATTGGCCTTGGCTCCTTTGATAGTATTCAGAGCTTCCTGAATATCCTCCAGGTATTTAATTAGGATTTCACTCAAGTAGCCATTTTCTAAACAAAAAAATTGAGCTCAACAAAATGAATCTTTCTCAACCAATTTCCCCCCATCAAGCTTGCGCCCAAGCTTTTTACTCTACTGAACCAGCTGCTTCCCACGAGAGACTGGGAACAGAAGTTGTACCCTTAATCTGTAAAAGTTCCCCAGTGTAGGTTCTCAGTCTAGCAGAGGTCTTATGCAAACTTAAGGATGGTAGTCTAGAGTGAATTTTGTTAAAGGCTGTTTCTGCATTCGCTAAAGTAGCCACACAGTTGTTGACCTCCATTAGAACTGGGTGACCATTTAACCAGACCTTCATTTTGATTGATTCTGATTTAGACGTTGCTAAGCAATTTAACTGTTTGAAACCAGATGTAGGTGGATTTTCCATGGTGTCCACTCTTCTGGATACCAACCTATGATTTCTGTAACTCAGTTTAGGTCAAGTGCTGTATCGAGTCCGCATTCCGGCAGTAACTACAGTAGCTTGCTGGCCCAGATCCTAAAGATGGTTTTAAATATTTTGCTGAGGCTTGGCTTGATTTTGTGTTTTTACTATGGGCTGACCCAGAGTCTCTCTATTCAAGATATATCCAGAGTGAGGTTATGCAATTGCCTTCACTCAAGTGGTATTCCCCACGCTCAGTTTGACTGGCGAGGGTATCCACTTTTATTGGAATACCCTGTAACCCATGTGCTCCACTTGCTGCATTGTCCAACAATAAAGCTAGTTGCAGTTCCTGTTTGAAGTCCAGTTACAGATATTCCATGATATACCTGCCTCAGTTGGTAGGCGCTTTTACATGTTTACACCACTAATCCCAAATACCTCTCACTGTTTCATTAAGGGTTGAACAAAAGTCACATGCCTCTGCCAGTTGTGTAAATCTAGTCAAAAATCCAGATATGGATTCCCTTCCTTCTAAATTATGAATAAAACTGATAGCAAATCAAAAGTAAAGGAGGCTTGGGATTGCAATATTCCCTGACTAAATCTGCCAACTCCTGAAAGGTTTTAGTGTCTGCTGCCTCAGGGAATGTTAGGCTCTTAATAACCGAAAAAGCTGCTGGTCCACAAGCTGTCAGGAGAATTACTCATTGCTTTTTATCTGTCCCAATGTCATTTACCCTCGCAAAAAGTAGTACATTCTTTCCACGTACTGGGCTAAGTCTTAGGTGGGAGGATCGAAAGAGTCAAGCTTCCCGAATAACAGAATGATGTCAGAAATGCTTACCCCAGCTCAAAGACAATTGTTACGAGTGAAGTTCTTCAGGAGTATACTTTCCTCTAATTGCCACTGAAATAACTCCACAGAGGTCGGTATCCCATTACCAGGTCATCCTTTTTGAACGCATGGAAAGTCCTTGACACTGATCCAGCTTTCCTGTTTATATCTGTCAGCCAGGACTCCTGATTGGACCAGATTAACAGCCCCAATCAGGGAACTCATATTCTATGAGGTCCACTTGGCTGACCTCATTACAATCCCTACATCTTCTTCCATCTACCAAACTGGTTTAACTGCAGAATAATAAGAACTGCAAAGGCCCTGAGCAGTATGTCATTGTATGCAGTACTTTTTAAAAATTAAATATGTGAAAGAACTGTATAGATGAAAGTATTTGTCTAATAATTGGTGCTACCTCATTCACCTCTACTTGTCTGTTTCTGTTTTCCATTCCACTATCCTGCATTTTGGATCCTGCCCTTTCTCTCCAGTTTCTCAATGATAATAAATTTGTCCAGATTTGCCTTACGATCTAATTTATTTCCCATTAGCCTTAACACTTTTTCATGATATTAAGAAAATGTGGTCTATTGGGAGGTAAAAATATTGAGCTTCCAGCTACTTAAAGCTACTTTAAATGTGTGCTGGTAAATGATTTGGAACTGCACGCTGACATGAGTTAAAAGTTGGTTTGTTATTGTCAGTTCCAGCAAAGGTATATTAATCCTTTATAATATAATTAGAATTACAAGGCTATGCTGTGAAATAGTGAACATTCATTGCAGTGCATAAGACCAGGAGTATACCACTGGGAAATGATTTTGTGCTGCAACCAATGGCCCTTGTACAAAGTCTATTTACTTTATCCTAACCTCTCATTTATCAACGGGGCCTCTCAATGTAGCATTATGGCATCACTGATACTCGATTCCTCCACGTCTGGAGATTCCTCTTAAATGATTAACTTTCTCTGCACAGTTGCTCAACCCTGTCAATCTGGCTGTATCATATTAAACAATCATTAGGAATATCTATGTGCCTATATATTCTTGGCTTTTTGACTGTTCTTGTACATATCTTATTAATTTGGGAAGCTTTCTTTTCATCCTTGATCTTTCATTTTAGTAAACGTATACAATACCTCGTTTTCTCTAACTGAACCAAGATAAATTAAATTTAGCTTCTGCATTCCCGCAATTATTTTTTGTAATGATGATTAGTGATAGCATGAATTTAGCTGAATTTTTATAGCATGCATTCAGCTATACCGAATTGGTTAGGGAGAAGGCAATATCGGAAGCACAAAGTTTCTGCACTTTTACAGCAATGTTGTCATGGCCCATCGTCTTTGTAGTATCAAGTGCCATCATGGAATATCTATAATGAATCAAATCATAAATCAGATATGAGCTGAAGGAGGTAATGTTAGAGATGTATAGAACTTTGGTTAGGCCACAGCTAGGGTACTGTGTGCAGTTCTGATCACTACACTACAGGAAAGATGTGATTGCACAGAAGTGGGGATGGAGGAAATTCATCAGGATGTTGCCTGGGATAGATAACTTTAGCTATGAAGAAGGTGGAATAAGCTTTGTTGGTTTTCTTTAGAGCAGAGAAGGCTGAGAGGGACCTGGTGGGCGGCACGGTGGCACAGTGGTTAGCACTCTTGCCTCACAGCGCCAGAGACTCGGGTTCAATTCCCGCCTCAGGCGACTGACTGTGTGGAGTTTGCACATTCTCCCCGTGTCTGTGTGGGTTTCCTCCGGGTGCTCCGGTCTCCTCCCACAGTCCAAAGGTATGCAGGTCAGGTGAATTGGCCATGCTAAATTGCCCGTAGTGTTAGGTAAGGGGTGGATGTGTAGGCGTATGTGTGGGTTGTGCTTCGGCGGGGCGATGTGGACTTGTTGGACCGAAGGGCCTGTTTCCACACTGTAAGTAATCTAACCTAATCTGATTGAAGTATATACGACGATGAGGGGCATGGGCATTGTAGATAGGAAGCAACTAGGTTTAATGTTTAGTCTCTAGACTATTATTCCAGGGACTCAGGTATTGGAAACCCACTATGACAAATGTTGGAAATTATATATTTTTTAAAAAATGGCATTAAGAGTGTAATAGTGGCCATGAATTTATTGTCGATTGTTGGAAAAAAATAACATCTAGGTCAGTAATGAACTTTAGGGAAGAAAACTGTCATCCTTGCCTGGTCTTGCCCTACATGTGACTCCAGGCATAACATCAAAATGGTTGACTCTAAGTACCCTCTTGGCAATTAGGGGTGGGCAGATAATGTTGACTGAGGCAGCAATGCCCACATCGTGTGTATATGAATGTATATTAAAAAAAGCTGTTCCCTTTGATAGTATTGGTCAGTAATAAAGATCATAATTAAAGGTGAAGGACAGGAGGTTTGGAGGGAATTTGAAGAGAAGTCTTTTCACCTAGAGAGTGTTTGGAATCTGGAATGCGTCAGCTGGGATGAATAAGTATATGAATGTATATTAAAAAAAGCTGTTCCCTTTGATCGTATTGGTCAGTAATAAAGATCATAATTAAAGGTGAAGGACAGGAGGTTTGGAGGGAATTTGAAGAGAGTCTTTTCACCTAGAGAGTGTTTGGAATCTGGAATGCATCAGCTGGGATGAATAAAGGCAGGTAACCTTCTAACTTTTAAAATGTACATGGAAGAGCCATTGAAATGTCATGAAATTTAAGGCTATGGGCCATGTGCAGGAAAGTG
>NC_057713.1:22852062-22875474 GCF_004010195.1 Chiloscyllium plagiosum
CTCACCAGACTACTTGCGAAAAGTATGAAAGATGGGATGAGATGATCTTAACATCAAGATGAGCCCCAATACATTTGTCATCTGATTCTGTCACACATCCTGCCATCACCTGGCATTGCAGAAACCCCTTTAGGATTCTAACCTATTTGCTCAACTCTAAAGGTTCCGTCCAAGAGATTGGATTATTCAGTCAAGCTGACAGGTGGATATATGTGCAAGAGATTAAAAAAAAGAGATGAAACATGGCATTCTCACAGGGTACTGGACATTTTTTTCTGAAAACGTTAGACTGTTCTGACAGAAGGTGGAAACTTTTATTGATGTTATTGAGACAAACAAGAAAATGCAAGTTAATTGTAACCCTGGATTCTGCTAATGTGTCTGATAGGGCATTTTTTTTCTCCACGCTGCTAACTTCTTTCCTCTGACAATATGTGATGCATGGCTATTGCATGTGATAGTGCAATTCACCCACTGTACCAAGTAATTCCAATGGTGGTTCTGTAGAGACTACAAACGCTTGAGCTTATTACACTGTTCATCATGTTTCACTGCCTGCTTCAGATACAAGGCACTGAGAAACTTCAATCTGAAATTACAAGGTGGGGAAATTGCAGCTAGGCACGTATGCAGAAATAGCAACTCTTAAAATAAAAAGATTCATGTCATCTCTGGAATGAGAAAGGACAAAATATCAACCTTTCAATGGTAAACATTTCTATAATAAATGTTTGCAGGTTATTTTCAAGATTGCACAAATCTAGGAATCCCTGGGTTGCTAATGCGTTAATGCATATGCATTTGCATAGTCTGAGAAAATCATGACAAAATCAGAGGAGAGCATGTGCAGTTGGTATTCATTATCAGCCAATGTCATTGTTTTAAAGCTAAAGTTAAAATTTGCAGTACCATTAAAGCTGACCTTAGTCTGCTCATTCAAATAATACTGGTAGTTCAAGGACTTGAGAAATTAAGCACACTTCTTAGTTCTATTTGTATACTTTTGAAGCACATACATTTAATTCCTACTTTGTTTCTTTGTCTCTTTTAATATTTTCTTTTAAGAAGTTTTATTGCCTTGATTAATTAATGTAGAAATGTTTTAATCAATCTGTTTAGATACATCATGACAAATCTCTGGAACAAGGTGGACTTGAACCCAAATCTCTGGGTCCAGAGGCATATTACCACTGTGCCACAGGGAGCCTTTGTTACTTAACTTTTGTAAACTGAGTGAGCTTTAGTCTTCCTTTTGATTAACTATTAACTAAGGCTCATGGTAAATGCTTAAGGTAAACCAAATGTTAGAAATTGAATTTGAGATTTGAAATCCATTCAACTGTGTACAATGGCTGGGAAACCATTGACTTTTTATATTAGCAGAGTAATGTGATAAGAAGTATAGTCCTTTGTATGCAAGAAACCAAGGGATTGATATTGCAACAGTGGGCACCTAGTCACTATCCAGTTGGACATGGATGCTTGGGAACCACAGTGTGCCTGATGTACCCAATTCATTAATGCAGTGAATGATTGCAGAGTTGGCTGGGAGTATACTCACCAGCTGTGGAAGAGACTCATTTAGAAATTGGTTGGTTTGTGCAGAAGCTGGCAATAATCAATATTAGAATATCTTAGCTGGGTTCATTAAGTGGCTGTTTGCAAAAGGTAAACTTAGAAGGATGCAATTATTTCAATGTTGCAAAGGTTTTTATTCATTCACAGGATTGTGGGTGTCACTGGTTAGACCAGCATTTATTGCCCGTTCCTAATTGCCGAGAGTGCAGTCGAGAAACGAACACAATGCTGTGAGTCTGGAGACCCCTGTAGGCCAGACCAGGTAAGAATGGCAGATGTCCTTCCCTGAAGAACATTGCTTACAGGCATGTGGAGTAGCAGCAAAATCGATTTTTTGTATTCGTTCATGGGATTCGGACATCACTGCTGGGCCAGCCAGAATTTATCAACCATCCCGAATTGCCTTGAGTGTCTTATGCAGTTAACAGCCAGTGCCATATTACTGTAGGTGAGAAAGTGCAGTCTTCTTGAACTGCTGCAGTCCACATAGTTTGAGTTGACTCACAATGCCCTCAGAAAGGGAATTCCAGGATTTTAATTCAAGGCCAGTGATGGAACGATGATATATTTACAATTCAGGTTGATGAATGACTTGGAGGGAACTTGTAGATGATGGTGTTCCCATGTATCTCTACCCTTGTCGTTCTGGGTGGAAATGGTCATGGGTTTAGAAAGTGCTGTCTAAGGATGATGGATTTCTGCACTGCACCTTGTAGACAGTACACACTGCTGCTGTTGAGCATCGGTGGTGGAGAGAGTAGATGTTTGTAGATATGGTGGACTGCTTTGTTCTGTATAGTATCCATCATTTTGAATGTTGTTGGAGCCACACCTATGCAGATAAGTGAAGAGAATTCCATCACACTCCTGGCTTGTGTCTTGTATGTGGTGGACAGGCTCTGTGGAGTCAGGAGGTGAGTTAATCATTGCAGTATTCTGAGCCTCTGACAGCTGTTGTAGCCACTACATTTATGTAGCAAGTCTAACTGAGTTTCTGGTCAATGATAATCTACTGGATGTTGATAGTGGGTGTTTCAGTGATGGTAACACCATCAAAGGGAGTTAGTCAGGTGGTCTCTTATAGGACATTAGCATTGCCTGGCATTTGTACGGAATGAATGTTACTTGCTACTTGTCAGTCAAGCCTGGATATTGTATATATCTTGCTTAGTTGAACTCGGACTGGATCAGTATGTGAGGAGTCATGAATGGTCCTGAATATTTTGCATTCTCACTTCTGACCTAATGATGGAGCAACTGAAGATATTTGGGTCTTGGGCACTACCCTGAGGAACGCCTATAGTGATCTCCTGGAGCTGACTGACTTCTGACAGCCACAATCATCTTCCAATGTGTCAGGTCTGACTAAAACCAGCAGAGTCTTGCTATTCCCTTATCTTGACAAGGGAATGCTCTCCTGCCCTATGCTCTCCACTCTGTGTTGAAAAATTAGTGCACAACAACTGATTTCTGCTTTCACTTCTACTGGAAGATTTTCTGTGTCCTAACCAGGAACCTGGAGAGATGATTGTCATGTTGCAGCTTGCCCTCGCATGTTTGAAAGACAGAACAAATAAATAGCCAGTTACACAACTTTTTAAAACAGCAGCCAGACATGAGACAGCTGTTATTTGGTTATCAGATAGACCTCAGTGTAGATGCCCAATGTCCCATAGAGTGATAGACCACGATCTATTATAATATAAAAATGATTAAGATCTGAACATGGTATTCAGCACTGCCATGGTATTGTTGTTGAGAACTAACCATTTCCAAAGTACTTTAATGAGACCTTAATCTCCTTTATAAAATGCTGTAATTGTTCGAAAGATATTTTGCTGGTAGCTCCAGGTCTTCTTTTGGAAAGGTACTTACATTTGAAGTCAAGTTTATGTGGTGGCTGAACAATGTACTGAAATCTCAAAGACGTGGCAGCACATTTTTGAATACAACATTGTTTTTGCAATTCCATTTTAGGAGAAGGAAAAGGAACAACTGGTAAAAGGTACAACTTGTATCCAACTCGAGGAGAATTTGTTCACACAAATCTTCAAGCTTGCAACTTATCATACAGAAATTCAACAGGCCTTACACATCCGTGGATACAGAGACAGAGAGAGTATTTTAAGTGCAAAAGCACTTCAGCGGTATTTTCTGTTTTCATTTCAGATTTCCATCATCCACAGTATTTTGCAGTCATTAATAAATCATACAAGTGCAGTATAACATGTCTGTACTTGTTGGAGGGACTGGGTTTTAAGAAGGTTAATGTAGTCTCAGGATCGGACTCACATAGTTGTGTTGCTGCTTGCAACAAGATCTGCTGCCACTGCTAGAGGTTTTTGCAATTAATATGATGATAATCCTATTTTCTTTTACATCAAACTCCCTATAAGCTGCAACTCAGAAAAGCCGTTAATATCAGGCAGTTGCACTTGATGCAGGTCTTAGGCAAATTAGAGATGCCATGTTTTCTGAGATACACCATTACTACACTTTCTCCATGGACCACATAAAAGACAGAAGGATGTGGCCCTGAAATGCAGAAACATTAAGATGTGCCAAAGTTCATATAGGAGCTTGTATAAATTGATCTTCTTCTCCTGATGGCTACTTTAGATGGATTGACAATTTTCTGAATGTTCAAGGGCTTCCACTTGGTTACCAATTGATGCAACTGGTCTGTTGTTATGAGCTGCACATCTCCATGTCAAGACCCATTTTCCTAGCACCTATCCTGATGCCTTAATATTGTGAAGAAAGTGAGGACTGCAGATGCTGGAGATCAGTCAAAACATGTGATGCTGGAAAAGCACAGCCAGTCAGGCAGCATCCGAGGAGCAGGAGAGTCAACATTTCGAGCATAAGCTCTTCATCAGCTCTTCAACATTCTTGATGAAGAGCTTATGCTCAAAACATTGACTCTCCTACTCCTCGGTTGCTGCCTGACCAGCTGTGCTTTTTCCAGCGCCACACCTTTTGACTTTGCCTTAATATTGTGCCAGTTCTCCTTCTGCACACTTTCCCTTTTACAGACCAATGGAAATGATGGCTGCCTGGCCAAGTATTAGTCCTTGTACATTTAATTGATGATTCCTTTCAGGAAGATGCACTTGGAGTCCAGACTCAACAATGGGAAGCTTCAAGGTCAACGAGAACCTGATTAATCAGGATCATTATAATTTTCCAGCAAAGGGTCCATTGCCTACAAAGAGAGTCTTCCATCTCATAGTTTGTTTCTATGCCGCAGAACATTTTTATCCATCCTGCAATAGAAGGAACAATGAAAACTCCAGCAGCCTATTGGGTGAACCCATCATCACATGGTTCCCATTAAATTTGCCCAAATTAGGAAAGGATCGGGTGATAAGTTCGAAAAAAGCAGCCACAGATTTATAGCCTTTGTTTTCTTGTGTAAAATGTCCGTTTTATAGGCATGATTTGGGAGTTAAACAAGGGAAAATCTGCCCTAATTTTGCAGGCAATGCTTCCTGGAAAGAAAAAAAGGTAGAAGAAAGTACATTAATCAAAGGGGAAGAAGCAAAGGATGTAGGGGTTTCAATTGCATAGTAGGAAGGAAATAATTTGAGAGCCTGGTAAAATCTGAAGTTTGAAATTTGAGTTGACATTTAACTCACTGATACTTTGATTAACTTACTGTCGATGCACTAACCCAGCACATGCAAATATATGCTTTCTAATAAAGAGTCTGCTGAGCAAAGACTTGAAAGTGCAGAAGCCTAAAGCTAAATACAAGGGAGCGCAATTTATAATTCAGGCAATTATCAATGAATTTGTTTGAAAAGGTTAAACTCCAGGCACAGTTAGAAACTATTTAGAAGTGCATGCCTCTGGCTTTCGAAGTGTAATTGTGCTTTGTTTGATGGGTTGCAATAAGTGAAATCCTTCTTTAAAGTGGTGTACAAGATTGGTTCAATTGTTACTCTCCAGCTGATACTGTTTAAAATGTAAGTCCTGCTCTCTGTATTACTTTTGTGTTGTTACAATTATTCATTTTGTATATGCATTAACTTTCACTAAAATGCAAAACTGACTTCTTGAAATGCAATCTTTGTGGATATTTTGGTCTCAAATATTTATTAGCAATAACATTATATTCAGTCAGTAAGAACACAGGAGGAAGGAGAAGTAGTTCATTCAGCCCCTCATGGGTGGCACGGTGGCACAGTGGTTAGCACTGCTGCCTCACAGTACCAGAACCCGGGTTCAATTCCCACCTCAGGTGACTGACTGTGTGGAGTTTGCACATTCTCCCCGTGTCTGCGTGGGTTTCCTCCGGGTGCTCCGGTTTCCTCCCACAGTCTAAAGATGTGCAGGGTAGGTGAATTGGCCATGCTAAATTGCCCGTAGCGTTAGGTGAAGGGATAAATGTAGGGATATGGGTGGGTTGCGCTTCGGCGGGTCGGTGTGGACTCGTTGGGCCGAAGGGCCTGTTTCCATACTGTAAGTAATCTAATCTAATCATGTCTGCTCCACCATTCAATGAGGTTTGAGCTGATCTGACGATCGTCAACTCCACTCTCTTACTTTTCCCCCTTGATTTGCTGACTGACTAAAAGTCTGTCTATCCCAGCTTTGAATATACCTAATGATGCAGTCTTGACAGGCCTCAGCAGTAAAGAATTCCACAGATTCACTACCATCTAAGAGAAATGTCTTTCTCAACTCTGTCTGAAACAGGAGGACACTTACTTCGAGATTATGCCTTCTGGTTCTAAACTCTCCCACAACCACACCTCAGTGACCCTGTCAAGTCTCCAAAGAATCGTATGTGTTTCAATAAGGTCATCTCTCATACTTCGAAACTCCAATGAGCTCAAGTCCAACCTACTCACCTTCTCCTCATAAGAACATCCTTTCATATCTGGGAAAAATCTGGTAAACATTCTCTGAATTGCCTCCAATTCCTCTGAAAAGGGGTGAGGGGCAAAACTGTTCTCAGTATTCCAGTTGCAGTCTGACTAGTGCCTTGTATAGTATTAGCAAGACTTCCAGATATTTAAACTTCATTCCCTTTGAAATAAAGGCCAACAGTTCAGTTGTCTTCCCTTTCACCTGCTAACCTGACTGCTCAACTTTTTTGATTAATGTACAAGGACCTTGCAGTCACTCTGGACTGCAGCTTTCTGCAGTCTTTTAGCATTTAAATAAAATTCAACTCTTCTATTCTTCCTGCCAAATGCATTTACTTGAGTACAAGTTATGTCTAGACTTATTCCAGTCCTCAGCTTGATTTTGTGTCTTTCCTGGGGAGATAATAACTTACATTTAAACAAATTATATCTAGTTTGCTCTTTTCAACACAAATATTAAAGCATTAGAATCATAGAATTACTACAGTGTGGAAGCAGGCTATTCAGCCCATCAAGTTCACACTGACCCCCCAAAGAAAATTCCACCCAGACCCACACCCCTATCCTATCCCTGTATCCCTGCATTTCCCATGGCTCATCCAACTAGCCTGCACATCCCTGGACACTATGGGCAATTTAGCATGGCCAATCCACTGAACATGCAAATGTTTGGAGTATGGGAGGAAAGTGGACTGGACACAGGGAGAATGTGCAAACTCCACACAGATAGTCACCCGAAGATGGAATCAACTTTGGATCCCAGGAAGTGTAAGGTTGCAGTGCTAACCACTGAGCCACCGCACCACCTCCGAGATGTTGGGGAACACTAGCCAAGGTAAAGATTACTAAAAGAGCATTCCATTGACAAAGGTTTATATTATTTTGTTGAACTTCTAAACATTACCATGGTTTGATTTGAAGAAGGTAATCCTTCTAAGATCTTGTCAAACTTTCTTCCCTCTGCAGGTTCCAGCAAAAGCAAATTATCCATTCATTCAATCATTCACAAATTGTTCAACTGAGTGCAAATTGGCTGTATTGTTTACTTATACGACAAGTAGCTATTAAAATGAGAATATAATAAGGCACAGAATATAGGAACAGGAATAGGCCATTTAGCCCCTTGAATCTGTACAAGCATTCAATGGTATCATAGTTTATTTCATCCATATACAAGTCAATTTATTTGACCATTTAATTATCAATCATTTTCAATTAAATATGGCCACTTTCATGATAAATAAGGAGGATACAAATTGAGGAATAATTGACTTGCGTCTCCTATGACTGAATGAGTACGTTCAATTTAATCAATTCCACTAATGAAACATGAATCACAATGAAAGAATTTGCAGTTTCCAATGTCCAGAAATTAAGTAGTTTAAGTAAAAGCAGTTTTTGTTGTGGCCCCACATCCTTCAATTTACAAAACCAAAATTTCACGGAGAGTTCACAAAATTATTTGACAAAAGTTATCACAAGGATGAAAGATTTGCTTCTCATCTGAGTGAAGAGTATTTCTTTAAGGTCTAAGATAAGGAATGACTCTAGACCTCAGAAAGGTACAAAGTCAATATTGTAAGTCAACTTGAGAAAAATTTATTTTGAAAGCAATTGAAAGGAAATTGGTGCAATGGAATCATCAGAAGAGTATGTTAAGATGCTAAGCAAGTCCACCTAAGCTCCTTATAAACAGAAGTATGTATATTATAAAATATTAAGGAATGCTGAAGGTAGGGCAGCAGGATAGAAAAGCTCTGGATCATATTAAAGATAATGTGCAGATTAATGCATTAGATAGACAACAAAGCATCAAGAAAATTTTCAATAAATACAATGTAAGGAAGCACGTCAGATAATAGTCTCAGCAATTGTGTTTTCCAATTGCTGTCCATCTTTAAATAAACATGTTTGATTGTTTCAGAACTTCATTTGCACATTTTGTTTAGTGAATGCTGATGGCATCATGGTGAAAAATAGTACAGAAAACATGCTGGCTGAGGAATTACATAGTTAGTGAATATAAAAAATAAGTTACTTTGCTATTTTAGTGGATGGATCACCCTCTTATGCCAACACTTTGGATAGTGCCATTCAAAATGTATTGGCATGAACATTAAACTTGGCTCAAAGGGCAGAGTGAAATAAAATGAATCAACAGCACATTTAATACTCTGTCCTATTTCTGTTGCTATTGATTTATTGGGAGGAAATTGGGTGATCTTTAACAGAGGCTGCTGATTTACTTTACTGCCCAAGATGAATTTCTACTCTATTGAGTCTGGCGCTGTAGAACCAAATATTTAAGATCACAGTTAGCTCAGTAGGATCATTGAAACACCACCGGCTAAAAGATGCAGAATATAAAAGGAACATAATCATGATAAATTCTTCATACACCTTAGATAAAACAATATATGCAGCATTGACTTTCACACTTCTGTTTTTGTTCTGTAAAGCCCAAGTCATTGCCATAATGAGGTTCCTAACTGGGTTCATCTCAAGTATTTGTTGGTAGATAATTATTCTCCAAAAAGACAAGATTCCTGCAGTTCCTTCCACAACTCAATTAATTGAAACTACCATATGTGTTTGCTCCTAGTCAGCAGCTTCTTGAATGATCATATTTTTCTTGTTAAGGTCCCCTACATGCATCATTTGGTCTAAGTTTGCTAATTATTGTGCATAGTGATGTTTATTAAACTGATAGACTTGCTAATCTAAATTATAAAGTAGAGATTGAATATGTAATTCATAACGTTGCCTATCTCTTGAGAAGGAAAATGCATTTGGCCTTAAACCTCATATAAAAAGTAAACAAAATTAAACCATTTGGAAGAGGATACTTTAAATTGTTCAAAGTATTAGCAAATGCAATACTAAATATATCGTCATGTTAAAGAAGGATGCTAAGCTTAAATGATGCTAAGCTTTAATCTTCTATACACCTAAAAAGATTTTGCATCTCTTAATGAATCATGTCCTGAAGCAACTGGAGAAAATTTCTAAAATGGGCACAATGTTTCTGGACAACAAACCAAATGAATGGTACTTCTACTTGATTATGATACAAAAACCCAATTTGTCCATTTAAAATGCTTTTATTTAATACAGGGCAATAAACAACACCAAGGGATATCTTCCTATGTCTACAGTTGACAAGAGTTCGTCAAATTGCCAAGAGTGCAGAAAAAAGTTGCCAATAGTGGGTTGTGGTGGGTGTCATCAGATGCGCAGTCAAGACTTCTTACTAAGTGCATTACTCCTTCAGGAGAGAAATTGTGTTTCAATAGAATTCCCTTTGAACTTGATTCAATCCCAGATATCATTTATTGTACTACATTCAATATTTACAAGGTTTCAAAGTGGTCATATTGCACATGTAATAATCCTGATAACTTATTGTTCAGAACTTGTCAGGCTGTTCCAGTACAGCTACACCATTAGCATTGACAAACTATGTGGGAAATTGCCCACATATTTTCTTAATATAAAAAGCAGGAAAAATCCAATCCAGCTAATTTCTGCTCAGTCAGTCTATTTTTGATCTTCAATGAAGTGATGGAAGGTGCCATCAACTGCACTGTCAAATGACATTTGCTTAGCAATAACCTAACACTGATGCTCAGTTTGACTTCTGCTAGTTCCACTTAGATTATGAGATCATTAAAGCCTTATTTCAAGCGTGAAAAGGAGAGTTGAATTCAAGAGGTGAGGTGAGAGTGCCTGCCTTTGATATTAAGGCCTTATTTGAGGGAGAGTGATATCAAGGAGTCCTAGCAAATTTGGAGTCAATGGAAATCGGGGTAAAACTTTCTACTGATTTCAGTCATAGAATCATGAAGGAAGATGTCTATGTTTGTTTGAGGTTAATCATCCGAGTTCCAGGACATCTCTGTACATGGATTTCAGGTTACTGTCACCAGACCAATCATCTTCAGCTGCTTCCTCAATGACATTTCCTTCACTGTAATGTTAGACTTTGACGTCTACAAGACCTCTCACTATTTTATTTCTTTGTGGACCTTTGAGATCCCTACATGGCAGTGACTTCTGAAACCATAAATTAATGTGTTAGTACATGGATCAAACTGTTGGCTTTGATGCTCACTGATAATCGTGCAATGTTCAGCACCATTTGTGACTCTTTAGACATTGAAGCATTTTGCATCTGGTATGACTAGCTTCTAGCTCACACTTGATGCAATATGCTTTTTTAAACTGGTCTGAAGTAAAGTAAAAGACTTTGTCATTAAGTGTTGTTTCTGCTGTGTTGATGCATACATTTTTTCATTGCTTAGCTACAGCAGCTGCCAACTATCTACATGGATAATTCTTAAAGTGGTAAACTCTTCAAAGCTATAAATGTTCTGTACTGGTCCTGGGTGCACCAGAATTTTCACCATTGTTACCTTGTGATATTTACCATCAGTGTTCGCTGATGCTTCCAAGCTTTATGTGTTCTGATACCAACCATGTTTGCTGTCTGCTTTCCTTACCTAGGTCAATGGCCGACTTGGTTTACAGTGGTAGAGAAAAAAAACCATTAGTCTCAATGAAAAAAAAATTGTATTAAATAACATGTTGTTTATTGTATGATAGCAATCAGGTCCAAGTTACATTAGTCAGTGAGACATTGCCACTAAGACTACTGTGAATCATGTCTTCAACATGCACATGTACATAAATCCTAAGATCTTTTGCCTTTTCCTGCACAAGTCTTTTATGCCACCATCAGAACATTAACTGTTCGAAACCATTGCCTTATATAGCACTGTATTTCTAGGAGAAAACCACACCAGATGGATACACCAAATAATCTGACATACCACTTGATATTTAAAAAAAGTTTGACTCAGTTCCAATATTCTTCATCAAGAAGTGAAGTTCACTGCTGGCTGAAGGAAACTGCAAAGTCAGCCCTAAGGGAAAATTTTGTTATACCTCAGACACTGCCAAATTCCAACTCACACTGACCTGAACTATCTTGCAATTTCTTCACAGTGGATGTCCAGACATTCCCTTACAGGTTCTCCTAGTTATAATCCTCAGAAAAAGAAAGGTATAAATAATAAATAAACAATCTAAATAATTGCGCATAAAAGCTAGGTCTGGTAGTTTTGGCTTGTTTCTTTAAGATACTGGTATGGATATTTCATAGAATTGACCAGATTGTTTCCTTTCTGTGAATGCACACATCTATTTTCAAGACTTAAGCAGTTATTTGTTGATTATCCGACAAAGTGGATGCATCAAGGTTGGTTACAAAACATTATGGTACAGGTCAACCATAATCTAATTGATGGATAAAATGGGTTTGAACATTTGAATGGTCGGCTTGTGTGCCGAATTGTTCCTATCTTTCATTTATTACTGATTCCTCTGGTAATTCGTGGGAGATATATCACTGCCAGTTGAAGAATGGGATGGGGCGTGGTGACAATCAGTTTAATTTGGGAGGACATATGGAGAATGGATATTTGGTCTGCAAGGTAGTTATCTTTTAATTTTCAGAACCAGTTAATTTCACACATGGGTAAGTTGTTGGCTCGCTTGTATGTTGGTCTCTGTGAATTAAGCTCGGGAGTGCAATAGAAAGCAAATTTAAGCATGCTGACTTGAATGGATATGATGACCCAATGGGTTTTGCAATTCATCACCAGATCTTACATCATTTAAAAGAACACTTGCAAATCCTTTGTTCACGTCTCAAAACTGCTTACTCTGTGAATTTTATACCAAAATGGAAATATAACCCTGGCTCTTTTCTCTCCTGAAAGATGTATTATTAAGTCCCTCAGTTGTTTCCTCAACCTCACCTCAACAAACATGAGGAACTTTTCCACCTTTTCTCACTAAGATTGAGAGCATGCAGTCCGTTGCCTTGTCTAGTTTCTTTCCTTATCCACGTTCTCAGAAGCAATTTTCCTCTAAGCTATCTTTTCTGAATTAATTCTTAACTCATATTGTTCACTGGATTCTCTCCAATATTCCCTCACATCACCTTAAAGTTTGTCTTGTCCGCTTTCAGTCCTCTTGGCTCTATGCACACAAACATGGGGAATCAAAACAAACTAAAGGGTAAAACTTGAAAGTTGCAGGAGTAGAGGGTCCTGTATGTAGGTATGATTAAGTCAATGAAGATAGCAGGACAGGTTGGTGTCATGGACCGCAGGGAATATCCATGTGGTTCTTTTGGATTTGGTTAAATGTAGTTAAGACTCGACAACAGCAATTTCCTTAAATATGCAAATTTATTGAGTAACAATAAACTATGGAAAAGGAAGGAAAACCAACAATTATAAAAGAAGGAAAGAGAAGAAACAATAAGCCTCACTTCCTTCTGCCCATTGGGGACCGCTCCATCAATGACTGGTCTGGAAGCTTAGATTTCTACCTGGCATCATTCACGATCCCAATCCAAGGTGAAGTCCCACCACTCGGAATGAAACTCTCTCTCTTATGCAGTGTAACAAACAGCAAGTACAGAAAAGAAACAAGCTGTCTTCAGTACAGGACTCATTTAAGCTGTCAAATATCATCAACAATTTCAGCCTTTCAGCCCATCCTATACAGTTGGGAGAATGGTGAATACTGCATGCTATATCCTTAGATTTATTAGGAGGGTCAGAGAGTGCAAGAGTAAAAAGCTTATTTTGAATTTCTACACAACACTGAACTGAATGGAATTGAACTATTTTTTGTCACATGTATTCAATATAAAATACAATGCAAAGTATATAGCGTCGCCATACACAGATGCCATTCACATTAAGTTAGAACAAAATAATTTTTAAAAGATAAAGGGAGTCCAACATTTCCCTTTCTGCTGCTACAGACCTGTTCCATGTTATGCCACCATGCCACACGGAAGCGGAAGTCCTGCCTGCTCCAGGCTCCACAGGCCAAGCGACCGATTCTGTAGCTGAGGTGTCTCTGAAAACGCCACTACCAATCCAGGGTCCATCTAAGCTGGCTCCTGCCAAAGAGCTCTTCGTTCCTTCATTATAACTTCCTCACATTTGATTCATCAGCATTTGGGCAGGCACTTGCTTCAGTAAAGTGACAGAAGCACAGACTGTAGTTGACAGGCCTCCAGTCTTCATGGTAGGCCGACCACAGCAGCATGGTTCAAATGGTGCTGTCTCTTGCATTGAATCCCATCGGCAAATTTCACTGTTCAATTTCTTTCACCATTCCCTTGTCTTTTTCCTTAATCATGCTGTTTTCCTATGGAGATTTCCAGACTTGAACAAGAGCAAATGTCACAAGGCTATCAACTTAGTTGGAAACCTGTGTGGAAACCGAAGAAAAGCAACTCACTGGATTACACTAAATCCCACTGGTCTAGCTGCAGCTGGAGCTTTATTCCTGGCTCTGGATATTGTATGCTGGGAAGAAAATGAAGAAAATTTGAGGCACAGAATTAATCACTACTTGGAGGGGTCAAAATTACTTAAGGACAGTCAGCATGATTTTGTCAGTGATAGATCATGTCTAACAATTTGATTGAACTTTTCTGTGGGGTGACTGAGAATGTAAATGAGCGTAGTGTAGTCGAGATGGACTTCAGTCAGGTTTGTGATAAGGTCTCACAAGCAAGGTTGGTCAAAAATCTAATGAGATCCAGGGCAATTGCAAATTGTATCTGAAATTGGCTTGAAGCAGAGAGTGGTGTTTCAAGGGTTGTTATTCATGACTGGAAGCCTGTGGCCAATGGCATACAGTAGGGTTTGGTGATAGAACCCTTGCTGTTTGTTGTGTACACATGCATCTCAGGGGTATGCCTACAGATGGCATGAAAATGTGGTAAATGACTAAGAATAGAACAGAATCTCTACAGTGTGGAAACAGGCCCTTCGGCCCAACAAGTCCATACCGACCATCCGCAAAGTAACTCACCCAGACCCATTCCCCTACCTTATATTTACCCCTCACTAATGCAACTAACCTACAAATCCCTGAATACTATGGGGCAACTTAGCATGGCCAATTCAACTAACCTGCACATTTTCCAATTATAGGAGGAAACCAGAGCAAACACAGCAGAATGTGCAAACTCCACACAGACAGTCGCCCGAGGCTGGAATCAACCCCAGGTCCCTGGCTCTGTGAGGCAACAGTGCTAACCACTGAGCCACCGTTCTGCCCCAACCACTGAGCCACCATGCTTATGCTTTTCTTTTCTGAAACATTTGGAATTCAGAAGAATGAGCTGGTGGATCTCATAGAAACCTTTAAAATTCTAACAAGGCCAGACAGGGTATATGCAGCAAAGATGTTCCTGATGACTATGGAGTCCAGAGCCAAAGGTTGGTCCAAGAATTTGGATTAGGACATTTCGGATTGAGATGAGAAGATATTTCTTTACTGAGAGAATGATCAGCCTGTAGAATTTTCTGTTACAGGAAGTGGTTGAGGACAAGTCATTGAATGCTTTAAGAGAAATTAGATATGGGGCTTAGCGATCAAAGACAGGAAGAAAGCAGGAACAGGAGATTTAATTGAATAATCAGTTTTGATTATATTGAATGCCAGAGCAGGCTCAAAGGGCTGAATAGTCTGCTGCTGCTCCTGTTTTCTATGTTGTTATGGATTGTCTTCATTTCTTCAAGAGGAAAGCCTCTTGTTCAAGAAGATTGTCCTCATTTCTGCATTCCATAAGGCATGCAGACAAGACAGGGTTTGCAACTATGGTCCATGTGCTAGATATCGATTTTTGCCACTTATAACCATGAACTGCATCAGATTTTACAATATTAAACACCAGGTTAGAAATAAAAATCAGATTGTTTTATTATAGGATTTTGTCTGTACAGCAGCAGCACTGTATATTTAGTGATACATGCACACATTCAGCCAGTACTCAGTGACACTTTTGTCTGTTTCAGCTTTTAACCATTAGATCCAGAGGGTGGGTAGCATTTTCTCTCAGGGGTTTTCCCTCACAAGACTGGCCATTCTAAGGACACATTTAGGAATAATATATCTTCAAAGGGAACAAAGATGAAATTTGACCATTGCCTTTCTTAGGTATAATAGTTCGTCTTTTTCTCAATGTTATCATTAATGATGCAATTATGAAACACAATTTAATATATGGTCTCAAAGCATTCAGATCCTGGTATCATTAGATATGTGTGTGGAAATACAAATACTGATGCAAAATATTATTTCAAATTTACATTTAAGTGTTCATTCTTGCTTGGCTGCTTCAGTGGTTCAGTGGTTCAGTGAGTAATGAATGCTTGACTTTATCCCCAAGGGTTGTCCTTCTAGTTGAACTCATTTGTTTCTGTTGCACAGAAGATATTTCAAGTACTTTACTAGAACACTGTATTATGACACAGTGCTCCTTGATTTGATTTAGTGTAGTCAGATGACCTAAGTACATAAAGTTCTCATGATATAGCAAAGTTTTTGATTCCAATTAGTTCACTGGTTAAGAAAATACAATTAGTTACAGAGTCAGAGAATCATGCAGCAGAGAAACAGGCCATTTGTTTCACTATGTCTATGTCAACCAACAAACACCAAACTACACTAATTCCAATTGCCTCTATTTGGTCCTTAGCCTACTATGCCCTGGCATTTTAAGTGCTTGTCCAGATGCTTCTAAAGTGTTGTGAGATTACCTAGCTCCTAAATCCTCTCAGGCAGTGTTTGTCCCATATTTCTAACATCCTCTGGGTGAAAAACAAATTTCCTCAGATCCCCTGTAAATCATTTACTCCTCACCTTAAACTCATGCCCTCTTGGTCTTAGACATGTCTGCCGTGGGAAAAAGATTCTCATAGTCAAACCTATCTATGATTCTCATACTTTTTTCTACCTCAAACAAATCCCCGCTCAGCCTCCTCTGCTCCAAGGAACACAAATCCAATTCTATCCAGTCTCTTCTCATCCTGACACGTTCCATTCTAAGCAACATCCTGGTGATTCTGCTCTGCACCCCTCCAGTGCAATCACGATCTTCTGATAGTGTGGCAGCTCCCTCCCCCCCCAAAAAAAATGCACAAGTATTAATCATCTGTGGCCTAACCAATGTTCTATAACGTTGCGATAAGACTTCTCTGCTCCTATGTTCTACTATCCAGCTAATGAAGGCAAGCGTCCCATTTCTTCACCATCCTGTCTACCTGTGTTAATACCTTCATGAATCTGTGGAGTTGTAGACCAAGATCCCTTTGTTTTCAGGACTCCCTCTGGTCTTCCATTCATTGTGTAAATACTTACATTATTAGACATCCCAAAATTACCTCACATTTATTAGGATTAAATTCTACCTGCCATTTCTCTGCCAATTCACCTGTTGATAAATATCAGACTGTAGTTTGAAACCATCCTCCTCTCTATCAACGATGCCACAATTTTCGTATGATCTGCAAACTTACAAATTATACCTTTGACATTCACATTCAAATCGTTAACGTATATAACAAACAGCAAGGGTCCCAGCACTGAATCCTGTATTACACTGCTGGTCCCAGGCTTTAATCACAAAAAATAACCCTCTGCCACCAGACCTTGCAACCCAATATTGGCTCCCATTCTCAACATACCTTTCAGACCAGCCTTACTTCTCAAATGCCTTACTCATACCCATGCAAGGAGAAAGTAAGTGCTGCAGATGTTGGAGATCAGAGTCAAGAGTATGGCACTAGAAAAGCATAGCAGGTCAGGCAGCATCTGAGAACAGGAGAATCGGAATTCCTGGTGAGGATCCTGTGCCTGGGGCATCGATTTTCCTACTCCTCAGATATTGCCTGACCTGCTGTGCTTTTCCAGCGCCATACTCCCGACTCTGATATCCATGTAAACCACACCAACTGTGCTACTTTATCAATATACTTAGTCACCTTTTTAAAAACCTCAGTTAACCTAATTAGATAAGATCTCCCTCCAATAAATCCATGCTGGCTATCCCTGGTGAATCCCTGCCTTTCCAAGTTTTGATTAAGCCTAACCTTCAGAATTTTCCAATAATTTCTCTCCTACTATATCAGACCAACTAATCAGGAATTACTTGGCCTATCCCTGCTGCCCATCTTGAACAGAGGGACCCACGTGAGCTATCCTCCAGTTATCTGGTACTTCACCTGTGGCCAGTGAAGAATTAAATATCTATGCCAGGGCCCCAGCAATCTCCTTTGCTTCCATTAGCAGCCTGGGATACAGTTCATCAGTTCTTGAGGATTGATGCACCTTTATGTCCATTAACACATCTAAGATCTTAACATATTCTTGAACCTTTCCATTCCAACTGAAATCACCAGCTACAATGTCTTTCCCCAGTTGAGAAATATTCTTTTAAGACCTCAACCATATCCTCTGGCTCTATGCACAAATTGCCAGTATCATCTCTAATAAGCCCCAAATTTTCCATGGTAATCCTCTTACTCTTATAATGATTATAAAATGCCTTGGGATTTTCCTTAATTTTGTTTGCCAAAGATATTTCATGGTCTCTTTCTGCCCTCTTAATTTCTTTCCTAAGCATCCTCCTTTATTCCTTTTCCAAAGGCATTCCTTGTTTTTAATGCTCTGTACCTAAATACGCTTGCCTCTTTTTCTTTATCAAACTCACAATATCCCTTGACGCCCAGAGTTCTTTGGACTTGCTGCCCATGCCCATCATTCATGGAGGAAGATGCTGGCCCTGAATTCTCACTGGATTACTTATAAACAAGTTGCCAAATACAGACTTACCTTCAAGTAACTGCTCCCACTCTATATTTGTGAGATCCTGTCAAATGATATTGAAATTGGCCTTCCCCCAAATTAGACATTTAACATCTGGCCCACCCATTTCCCTTTCCGTAATGACTTTGAAAGTCACAGAGTTATGGTCACTATCTCCAAAATGTTCGCTCAGTGACACTCCAATTTGACTGGCTTTGTTCTCTAGGATTAGGTGTAGCATTGCCTTCACTCCAATCAGACTACTTACATTGCGGCACAAAAAATGTTCTGCTGGATGCATTTTTAAAATTCCACCCCAGCTAATCCTTTCACACTAAGGCAATCCCAGTTGATGTTAACTAAGGTAACATCTCCTAAAACAATAATATTGTTTCTCTCACACCTTTCTGCAATTTGCCTAAAACCTGTTCCTCCGTCTCCCTCTGAGTATTGGGAGGCCTGTAATATAATCCCAGCAAAGTGAGTATCCGTTTTTTGTTTCGAAGCTCTAACCAGATGGCCTTGTTCGAAGACCCTTCTCTGACATCCTCTCCTATTACTGCACTGATGGTTTCCTTTCTTAATATCCTCAACTGTCTTACCACCCCATCCCATCACACCTGAAATTTCTGTACTCTGGAATGTTGAGGTGCCAGTCCTACTCCTCCTTCAACCATGTCTCAGTGTTGCAACAATATTATATTCCCACATGCTGATTAATGCCCATCGTTTTACTAGTCAAGCTCCTTGAAGTAAAATAGATATAATTTAGCACATCCCTCTGCCAAATTAGTCTACAACCTCCGCAGCAGCAGAAGCAAACCACCCATCAAAGATGTTGGACCCATTCCGTTTCAGTTGCAACCTGTCCAGCATGTAGAACATCCACCTACCCCTAAAACTGTCTCAATTATCCAAATATCTAAAGCCCTCCCTCCTATACCATCCTTTTAGCCACATGTTCATCTGACCTATCTTCCTATTTCAATACTCAGTTGCACATGGCACTACTGGAAGCAATCCAGAGATTGCAACCTCAGCTTTAAACAACTATCTAACTCTCCAAATTCCTGTTGCAGGACCTCATTTCTAATTATTACCTAGGTCATTGATACTGACATGTACCATAACTGCTGGCTGTTCACCCTCCCCCTTCAGCGTGTCATGCAGCCTGTTTTGCGAGATCCCTGATCCTGACCCCAGGACGGCAACATATGATTCGAGAGTCTAGTTTGGCGCCACAGCACTGCTTGCTAGTTGTCCTTTCAATTGTATCACAATCAGTAAAGTCTTGCAGTCTTCTTCTACCCCTGCTGTGCTGCAGATCCAACTGTGATGCCACAAAATTGTCTGTTGTTGCTTTCCCTAAGAGATCAACCTCCATAACAGTATCCAATATGGTATATCCATATGTTTTGTTTAGTGAATATTACCTGGTGACAAATCAGAAAGATGTATTGCAGGGATTATTTTAATCCTAATTGTCAGGTGGACAACATTCAACATATTCCTTATACCAATAGCTTGAATTTAAATCCTCAGTCTTTTGCCTACAGTAGTATCTATTACATATGGGGACACATTTTTCTGTCTGGTAATGTTCCCGTGCAAATGTGTAACATGCTTGCTCATTTTCATCACATGTTGATCCATTTAAAAGAAATTTAAGAAGCACACAGAAGAGTTTATTACCCATCACACATTAAAGCAGGAACAATCCCAGTCAGAACATGTACTATATAATTACATAGTGATGTGTGTAGCATAACTGCAACTAACTTTTATGTAGTGACTTCAATTTAATAAAGTACAACCAACTTCAGCTGTTTCATCAATGACACTCGTTGCATCATAAGGTAAGAGATAGGAGTGTTTTGCTGATAATTGCACAATGTTCTTCACAATTTGCAACTCCTATGATACTGAAACAATGCATTTTCAAATGCAATAAAACCTGGACAATATCCAGATTTGAAAAGTACCTCATAAATGCTATGTAAAGACCACCTCCAAAGCGAGGCTGTTTAACCACGGTCTCTTGTCATCCAATGATGTTTCCATCTCTGAATCCTTCACAATCAACATCCTGGGGGGGTACTGTAGACCAGAAACTCAACTGGACTTGCACGTAAGTACTACAAGAGCAGATCAGAGGCTAGGATTACTGCAGAGAGTAACTTATATCCTGACTCCCCAAAGTCTGTCCACTTTAAGGCACAAGTTAGGAGTGTGATGGAATGCTTACCACTTTTGCACGGTGGCTCAGTAGTTAACACTGCTGTCTCACAGCACCAGGATCCCAGGTTCGATTCCAGCCTCAGGCAACTGTATGTGTGGAGTTTGCACATTCTCCCTGTGTCTGCGTGGGTTTCCTCTGGGTGCTCCGGTTTCGTCCCACAATTTAAACATGTGCAGATCAGGTGAATTGGCCATACTGAATTGCCCCATAATGTAAGGTGCATTCATCAGGGGTCAATATAGGTTAGGGGAATATAGGTCTGGGTGGGTTACTGTTCAGAGGGCCGGTGTGGACTTGTTGGGCCAATGGGCCTGTTTTCACACTGTAGGAAATCTAATCTAATCTTTCCTGGATCAGCACAGCTCCAACAACATTCAAGAAGCTTGACACCTTCCACAACAAAGTAGCTCACTTCAATGCCACCAAAACCACAAGCATCCACTCCCTCTATTGTAGCAGCAGTGTGTATCTAGAAGATGCATTATGGCAATTTTTCAAAGTGACAATACTTTCCAAACCCATGACCACTTTTATCTAGAAGAACAAGGGCAGAAGCTACATAGGAACACCACCACATGCAAAGTTCCATCCAAATCGCTCCTGACTTTACCATCATCCCTTCAATGTTGCTGAGTCAAATCTTGGCACCCTTTCCCTAACAGTATTGTGAAATCATCTACATAAAATAGACTGCAGTAAATTGAGAAGGCTGCTCATTACTGACTTCTCAAGGGCCATTAAGGATAAGAAATAAATGTTGGTCAGCCAACAAAGCTCACATCCCCAGAAAGAATAAACAGCATGTGTCAAGATCCTTCACAGGGACTTAGTCAGACAAAATAATTTATGCACAGCAAAGAAGGACACCCTAGAACAGATAATGAATTAGTTTTTAAGGAGTACCTTCAAAGGAAAGGGAGGTGGTGAGGTGGTTAAGTATAATCGGGGAATACCAGAACCTAAGACCTTCACAGTTGAAGACAGCAATGCTGGTCAAAGAAAGTTGGGAATACACAAATAAGCAGGATTGGAAGTGCATGGAATTCTTTGTGGCATTTTAATTGGAAGTAATTGGGGTGTATTCCATGTGTATACATCCGCTCCATTCTTCCACTTTCACATATGGTTCTGACTCCAGGTACTTTGGAGGGTACTTGTTTCCCAATAATTTGTATTTCTTTCTACTATTCTTTACAATGGCTACTAGGATTGAAGTTCTTGTGTTTTTTTCTTTCCTTAGATTCCAACCTTCATCTTTTGACAACTATCTTTTGCTACTGAAAAGCCAGATGGCGAAGGACAGAAGTGGACCCAATCTTTAGACAACTTTATTTGCAGTGGTGCACATTGTAAGCATACCACTCATAAGGTGCCAGTGGCGGTGCCAGTGTTGGACTGGATTGGACTAAGTCAGAAGTCACATAACAGCAAATTATAGTCCAATAGGGTTATTTGAAATCACAAGCTTATCGAGCGCTGCTCTTTCGTCAAGTGAAGCTCATAAAGTAACTGCCACAATTTATGTCTGTTTATTTATAAGGGATAAAGTAAATGTCCATTTAATGCACATCACTTGCACATGTTGAACACAATTAATGTGCAATTATCTCAGATCACTGTCTCCCCTTTCATCCTAGTGCTGACTCTGTATACTGCCAGTTATCCTTCTCTCCCATTTGCTTCTCCCTCTATTTTGTTTAGATTCTTTCCTTGCCCAATCACTTATCCTACTTCTACCACCAATCTAATAGTTATTGCCAGTATTGCAGTGGTCCAAAATTGAAATTTATTTGATTTGACATAAATAAGATTCACCTAACAGTAGGCATCCAGTTTAGCATTCCACTCTATTGATGTGAACTAACATCTCGACCCATGAGTCACACTGACAAAACATAGATCTGTTCATTATTTTCAAGTTATTGAATTGTACTGTTTGTTATCATTATCCTAGATTTTGATTGGTGTTCAACTCTAAGGTTTAAGTCTTGATTAAGCTAAAAGTCCAAAGCACAATCTCAAAATCCACTGTGACTTTAAATTTACCATCAGTCCTTAAAATGGTCATTCCTGCTTGTGATAGATTTAACTGGGTTGAGCTGCTACTCTAATAACATTCAAGAGTTTCACATTGTCAGTTGGATTAACAATGCTTCTCTAGTCTTGATAACCTGCAAACAATGTATTCCTAAATTACCAATCATTAGCTGAAGGTGTTTGATTTAATAAAGTAAATTAAGCATAAATAATTGGTTGTTTATTTACACACATTAAAATATAATTGCTGTGCTTCATCATCTAATATCAGGCATGAGAGGCAATAATCAGCTTGTCACCTTTCGGTATTATGCAGGTATCAGGATACAGTTATTGAGGAACTAATGAAATATTTATACCACAAACAGTATTTTAATCATTCCTGTTCAGGAATCCTGCTTGAGGCTGTACTCTTTCTTTATAGCTAATGTAAACAACTCAGACAAATGCTGTGGTTCTGTTCGCCGAGCTGGAAGTTTTTGTTGCAAACGTTTCGTCCCCTGTCTAGGTGACATCCTCAGTGCTTGGGAGCCTACTGTGAAGTGCTTCTGTGGTGTTTCCTCCGGCATTTATAGTGGCCTGTCCATACTACCATACATAGTGGCCTAGCCACAGTACCATACATCAGGAGCATTTCAGAACTGACAGCCAGACTACTGCGACCACTAGGACTTATAACAGCACACAAACCAACAGCCACACTCAGACAACAACTCACCAGAACGAAGGACCCGATACCCAGCATGAGCAAAACTAATGTAGTGTACAAAATCCCATGCAAGGACTGCACAAAACACTACATAGGACAAACAGGAAGACAGCTAACGATCCGCACCCATGAACATCCACTAGCCACGAAACGACACGACCAGCTATCCCCAGTAGCCACACACGCAGACGACAAGCAACATGAATTCGACTGCGACAACACTACCATTATAGGACAAGCCAAACAAAGAACAGCCAGGGAATTCCTAGAAGCACGGCACTCATCCACAAACT
>NC_057713.1:22875517-22887968 GCF_004010195.1 Chiloscyllium plagiosum
TCAGGTCATAGACAGAGAACACAGAGGGCTAACACCTTCAACATATTGTCTAGCTATCACCATTATTAACAGCTAACCCGAGAATGCAACTTTTAAAAAAAGGTTTTGTGATTTACACATGAAAGAAATGAAACTATCACTGTATTCTAACAGATGAAAGGCTTAACAGACAATCAATGTTTCAATGTATAATTTCAGTTACATCACACTGTAAATTTTTGCTATAAATTCTGTGTGTTAGGATTGAGCCTCCACTATCACCTGATGAAGGAGTGACGCTCCGAAAGCCAGTGTGCTTCCAATTAAACCTGTTGGACTATAACCTGGTGTTGTGTGATTTTTAACTTTGTACACCCCTGTCCAACACCGGCATCTCCAAATTGTAAAAGTTCAGGGAATTGAAGCTACTATCAAAAGTGGTATTAACATATGTTGCACAGCATATGGAACACAGCAAATAATGTATGGATGCTACATTTGCAAGGGAATATTTCAAAACTGAAAGAGACTCTTTTATTTACTATCTTTGCAATTCTGCTAAATTTTGTTACCTTGGACTTGCTGGTGTTGTATGTTTTTGATTCCATATCTTAATGCTTAACAAGTTCATCTATCTAAAGCAGGTATGGAATTATTAAGTTATAACTGGTTATAATCTGTTCTCATTCGTCAATTAATAACGCAGAAGTGTGATAGGAAGTGGATAGGGAGGTAGGGTAATGAAGGGAAAGTGGGAACTTCTTCCATACAAAGTATAAGATTTGGATTTACTGAGATTTATTTCAATGAGTTGACTGTGATTGAGCCAATCTAAAACAAGACTAAGTCGGAGTTAAGATTTCATTTTTAAAAAAGGACTTTGAGATACAAGAATGGAAGTGGTAAACCTGTTTCCTTATCGGTCTGTTTTCAGCAGCACGGGAAAAGAGGCAAGTTGTAAACCAGTTCCATTCCTGTTTAAAAGCTACTGGCATCATTATCCATTTTAAAGCTTACAGAATATTCATGGACACACACAGCATTTGGAAGTATTCAAACATCACATTTGCAGAGTGAAGGAGTGAACAATGAGTTGAAGGCAGAAAGATCATGAAAGGTCAGTAAAAATGATATTATGTCCTTCACAGATCATCATTAGAATCTATAGCCAGTATATTATCACTTATTCACTGTGAGTTATGGCAGTGTGTGACCTTTAAATAGTATGATTGCCAAGTTGTTACTGCGGTCAACCGGTGAGCTGACAAGTGAAAGAACAGCATTGTCAAAGTGGAACATTCTGCAGAAACATTAGAATAGATTATCTAGTGGCTAAAGTGCTGTTCTCCATTGTTGAAAGTCTAACCCAGAGTGAAATCCAGTACTAAATGTCTAAACTCTACCCTATTTTTAAAAATGAATTTATTAAAAATCAACTCAGCCATCTGTTTCATATTTTGACAAATGCTTGAGCTTTCATTCATTTTCTTTTTCATGTCAGTGAAGCCATCTATTTAGATATTTGCAAACTTTGGTAGATGGGTTAAATTGTGTTTGACGTCAGAAGAACTTGTGATTTCTGAAGAGCAGCATTTGTTTCAGATAAATGGTAAATGTAATTTTGGTAGGTTTGACAAGTTTGTGAGCTCCTGAAAGGCTAATAAATTTTCACGTGCCCTTTGAAGAGATATTTGCTTATTTTGATGGAAGTTTGATCTCAAGGGATGATGGGGTTTGTTCAATAGATTGAGTAGGGGTAGAGGGGTAGAGGATATTGAATGGGGGCTATGAACTAGGTGGGTAAGTGGATGAATGAGGAGAGTGGTTGGTGATGAAAGGTATGTGAGAGCATGAAGAGAGTAGAAGTTGTAGCTGGTTAACAGTCAGTGGGGGTATATAGGGTAAAAGTGTAGGGAGGTTTTAGTAGGTGAGATTGAAGGCTGCTTTAAACTAATCTGCAGATTTAAATATCCTCACAGATCCTTTAATAGCGATGTCTTTGTGGTCCCAGCCTCCACCATTTCTTCTGGCAGCTCATTCCATACATGCACCGCCCTTTGCATGAAAAAGTTATCCCACAGGTCCTTTTTAAACCTTTCCTTTCTCACTTCAAATCTATGTTCTCTTGTTTTGAACTCCCCTACCCTGGGAAAAAAGCCTTGGCTGTTTACTCTATCTATACCCCTCATGTTGTAATGAGCCTCTATAAGATCACCCCTTCAGCCTCCGATGCTCCAGCCTATTCAGCTTCTCCCTATAGCTCAAACCCTCTAGTCATGGCAACATTTTTGTAAATCTTTTCTGCACCCTCTCAAGTTTAACAATATCCTTCCCATAGAAGAGCCACTAGAATTCTACACAGTTTTCTAAATGTCGCCTCGCCAATGTCCTGTACAGCCACAACATGACATTACAATTTCTATATTCAATTTTTTGGACCAATAAAGACAAGTGTTGCAAATGCTTTCTTCACTACCCTGCTTATCTGCAGCTTTACCTTAGCTCAGTTGGTTCGAAATCTAGGCTATAATGTAGAGTAAGACGAAGTAAGTATAGGTTCAAGTCCTATACTAAATGAGGTTACCATATTAATCCCTCCCTTTCAGCCTGTCCACTTGTCTGAGGTGTTAAAACCATCAGCAGCTATCTCTCTCTAATGAGAGACAATGACGTTGCCTTTATCTTCATCAGTATAGTTACACTTTCTTGATTAAGTAGCTAGAGTTTTGTGTTTGGACATTAAAGAATAAGCCTCTAGCTCAAAAGTAGAAAATATCTCTCTCTTTCTCTCTTTTCTGTGAGCAGACAAGTGAAATAAAATCCGAATCAGCCTGCTACGCTCCTCCACAATGTCCATCTTGGAAGGAAAAAGGATGAAAAAACCAAACATCTTTAGATACATTGAAAAAGACAATTCTTGAACAAGTGAATAACAATGAGAATTGGTCTGTCCACATCCTGGGTCCTCATCCAAAAAGTCAAAAGGAAGTGGATAACAGCTGAAGAAAAATATTTCATTGACCCTTGTAATCCAGACTGGTGCCAGAACTGAGCTTCATTGACTTTTGTTTCTTCCTCGTCCATAATACTTGTCTCTTTTTGTGTCCATTTATATATACATAGACTTTTTTAAATGGATAGAATTTAAGTTATAGAGTTACAACAATAATTCAAAGTTAAAAATCACACAATAACCAACTGATGAAGGAGCAGCACTCTGAAAGCTACTGCTTCCAATTAAACCTGTTGGACTATAACCTGTTGTGTGATTTTTAACTTTGTACACCCCTGTCCAACACCGGTATCTCCAAATCATGAACAATAATTCACGTTTCCTTTCTGCCATTTGTTCAAAACAATCTACAATAAATCTTTCTTTTTTGTACTGTATAAAAAACTGACAAGTCTTTTTTTCAACCTGAATTCATCATCAGGTAAATAGTGGATTGGATAATTTGATTTGATCTTTTTGTATCTGTAACAACTCTAGAATTTCCAGTGCATTCTCACAGTGACAAAGGGACGTCACCTCTCCTGGACTAGACTCACCTTCATTTAGTCGAGAATGTGGTGCTGGAAAAGTACAGCAGGTCAGGCAACATCCAAGGAGCAGAATCAACATTTCGGGCATAAGCCCTTCATCAGGAAATGAAAGGAGGAGAACTTCTTCATGGTAGACATCCTTGTAAGAGGCTTCACAGTAAGGTTAAAATCAACAAGGAGAAAATGAGAACTGCAGATGCTGGATGAGGGTTAATTTTAACCTTAAGGGCTTATGCTCGAAATGTTGATTCTCCTGCTCCTTGGATGCTGCCTGACCTGCTATGCTTTTCCAGCAACACACTCTCGACTCTGATCCCCAGCATCTGCAGTCCTCTCTTTCATCTTCATTTGTGATTGCATGAAAGGGTGTGCAACAGAGATTTACCTAAATGCTGCTGGATGAGAAGATCTAAGTTATGAGATGGATAAAGTTAGATTGCTTTTCTTGGAACAGCAGCAAGTTGAGAGTACACCTGGTGAAGGAGTATAAGACAAATAAAAGGTTATGAGGGACATAGGTAGCATCATAGGAAGGCATTATTTCCATTAGCACGGTGGCACGGTGGCACAGTGGTTAGCACTGCTGCCTCACAGCGCCTGAGACCCGGGTTCATAATGGGCTCAGTAAATGAGGCATAAATTTAAGGTAAGAGGTAGAAGACTACAAGGAGAGTTAAGGACATTTTTTCACTTAGAGGATGATGTGAGTCTGGAAGTCACTGCCTCTAAGAGTCAGAAATTCCTTTAAACAGCATCTAACAACTCAGCGTGTCAGCTTCCCCATGCAAAAACAGATCAGCCACTTCCAAAGGGAATGAGTTAAAGGTCTTCAGCCCCATTTCACTGCAACCATGAGAATGATATTCAGATTACTATTTTTGTGGGCAGTTTCTTCCAAGAACACCTTTCAACCACCACTCACTCGGCCTTCATAGACTCTGGGATGAGGGGGGTTACCTTCTGAGGAAAATTAGACAGCTTGGCCCTGCATGCATTGCAACTTTCAAGAATGTGAGGTGATCTTATTAAAACAGATATATGATTCTTAGGGGAGGGGACTTGATAAGGTGGATACTGAAAATATGTTTTTCTTTGTGGGACATATTAGATCTAAGTGACACAATTTAAAAATAATGATCTTACATTTAGGTTGGAGATATTACAGAGTTCTGAATCTATGGAGCTCTTGTTCCCAGAGTGTGGTGCTGGCAGAGGTGGATAGATTCTTGATGAGAAAGGGAGTCAAAGGGCATTGGCAGAAAGTACGAAAATGAAGTCAAGTCCACAATTAGATTAGCTGTGATCTTATTAAATATTGGAGCAGACTCAATGGGCCAAGTGACCTAGTCCTGCTCTTCATTCACATGTTTATGTGTTTATTAAAACTGAGTGAAATATGTCTGCTACAATCTTGGCCAAAATCTAGATTGATATCACACAAGGTTATAATACTGACTTCCATAATCAAGGGCTTTAATGCCTGTCTTGGTTGAGTGCCATGGAATGGTAGAAGTTGCCAACTTCTCATTTGACAGTTGGACAATTCTATGCAAGACTAAGAAAGCACAACCTCAATTAATAGTCCCTGATATTAACTTATCGCCTACAAAAGTAACAACCATGGTGAGATCTATTTACTTGGTCCAAACTTGGGGATGAGCATGTTCCTCACTTCCACATATGGAATGAACTCACAGAGACCTTTGCCCAGTGATCTTTAGAGCTGCCTTAGTGAAAGGAGATGCTACTGCACGGGATCTTCCAGAAATTGGTAGAGGTTTGGCCAACCTCAGTACAATACGTAACAGCAACCTGGAACAAAATCTCCTTTCGAGTAAACCAGCTGGACACATGTTGCCCATGAAAGCCAAGATTTCTGTTACAGGATGCCAAACTATCCCAGTTCTAACTTTCTAGCTGTGCAAGAGCAGTTAGTTTCATACAGTCAACTTGTCTATGCTGGCCAGCTGTCCTAACCTAATCTAGTCCCATTTGCCAGCACATGGCCAAAATCCCTCTAAGCTCTTCCAGATGCCTTTTAAATGTTGTAATTGTACCAGCCTCCACCACTTCATCTGGCAGCTCATTCCTTACACGCACCACCCTCTGCATGAAAACGTTGTCCCTTAGGTTCCTTTTAAATCTTTCTCCTCTTACCCTCAAGCTATGCTTTCTAGTTCTGGACTCCCCCACCCCAGGTTAAAGACCTTGTCTATTTACCCTGTCCATGCCCCTCATGATTTTATGAACATCAAGAAGGTTATCCCTCAGCCTCTGGTACTCAGGTAAAACAGCCCCAAGCCTATTCAGCCTCTTCCTATAGCTCAACTCTCTAACCCTGGCAATATCCTTGTAAATCTTTTCTGAACCTGTTCATGTTTCACAATATCATTCCTCTAGGAAGGAGACCAGAACGACTTCAGCCAATCCTTAGAATATAGGTTCTTTGCTGAAATCCTTCACTAACTCTTCTATCTCTTTCTTTTTCTCTGTGTCAAATTTTGTTTGATAGCACTTTGTGAAATGTCTTGAGGGGTTATGCTATGGGTGGTACGGTGGCACAGTGGTTAGCACTGCTGCCTCACAGCGCCAAAGACCTGGGTTCAATTCCCTCCTCAGGCGACTCTCTGTGTGGAGTTTGCACATTCGCCCCGTGTCTGCGTGGGTTTCCTCCGGTTTCCTCCCACAATTCAAAAATGTGCAGGTTAGGTGAATTGGCCATGCTAAATTGCCCGTAGTGTTAGCTGAAGGGGTAAATGTAGGAGAATTGGTCTGGGTGGGTTGCAGGTCGATGTGGACTTGTTGGGCCGAAGGGCCTGTTTCCACACTGTAAGTAATCTAATTTTGACAAACAGATTCAAGTTGCTAATGAATCTGGTGATAGTCCTTCTGCAAGATTAAAATGAAATAAACTACAGAAAATTGCATGACTGTTTATCAGTTCCTTGTCTCAAAGCCACTAAAGCATTAGTAGCCAGAAAACCTGTCAGTTTTGGATTAATGGAGAGAGACCTGTGTACACAGGAACCTAAATTATCCGAAGGATATAGACAGTGAATATTTTGCTTGGATAACCAAATTCCGAATAACTCAGTTCGCCAAGCATCGGGACCTTGTGACCTTGTTCATTTAGTCTGAAATTCAGAGAATTGAATGCCGAATACTCAAGGTTTGTCTGTACTCATTTTACTGTGTTCCACTTTTGACCTGGAAGTTCTTGGTACAGGCATGTAATGATTGCTATCACAATAAAGCACGACATTTCTTAATTTACATTAAAAAATTAGTTTGCATTTGCATTTGCCCACCCTCAAGCAAAAGCCATTAAAAAAATCTCTAAAAGCCAATTGTCATTTGATCTTGTATAATATTGCTTAATTCAGGAAGCAATTACAAAGATTAAATCATAAAACTAAAAGTCAATTGCCATTGAATTGTTATGTATTGTGAACCTTGCATGACAATCTTGGAACTATTAAGGTCAGAGAGTATCATTATAGATGAGTAATGATCTAATAAAAAAATATATTGTTTCCTTTACAATAAAGGCTAAGTTAATTTATTGCAGCATATCATTTTCCAAGGGAGGTTAGAATTGCCTGAAGTCCTCTAGAAGACATTGGCTGAAATTGGATTCAGGAATGCTCATTTTTGTTTCTAAAATGATGGCTGAGGCATATATGTGCAAACTGTATAGGATACCATATTAATAAAGGCTGGTCATAATATGTAGGTCAAGAGGTCACAATGGTTTGATCTTAGAGCAGTTGTTGCCCTCGTTGTAGATTTCAATGTCTGCTGTGTTTTCACTTTAAATAGCAGACCATTTCTTTCTTCGTGTTTTTTTAAAACTGTGGACTGAAATGAGGAAAAAATTGTTTTAAAACAAGTGTTATGCAGGAATTGTTGCGTGTTTTGAAAAGCAAATAACCTGACACACATGGCAATTTGTAAAAGCAGTAATTGAAGTGGTTGCTGATGAACTGGAGCTGAGTGGTTGTCTATTCAAACAGAGCTTTGGTTGAGAACAAGAAGTTCATTGGTCTATGGTATAGTGACCAGTTATTAATGACAAATATCTTTTGCCTGCCAACAATAGTGGAAAATAAAGAAAGCCAAGAAGAAACTTTCTGATTAGCAAAATAAAACAGATTTTGTAAATAAAGAGTCTTGAACAGCCTTTCGAGTCTTCCCTCTTTTGTGTACGTGAATGAGTTTCCTTTCACTATCATTGTCTGCCAGCGAAGTTTGTAGTACCAGGTATCTGTAGGAAACATGGACTAGCATGAGGTTGTGGTGGAGGAAAGGAGAAAATAAAAAGTCAACCATCAGCAACTTCACTGTAAGTAAATATTGTACAACAAGGAGGAAGTGAGATAAGAAAGGAAGATTAGAAATCCAATTTTCTTGTTC
This sequence comes from Chiloscyllium plagiosum, assembly GCF_004010195.1. Classification (NCBI taxonomy): domain Eukaryota; kingdom Metazoa; phylum Chordata; class Chondrichthyes; order Orectolobiformes; family Hemiscylliidae; genus Chiloscyllium; species Chiloscyllium plagiosum. The sequence continues at coordinate 22,883,453 of NC_057713.1, forward strand.
CAACAGCATAGGTAGTATGAGGAAATCAGTTCTACTAACATAATTTGATAAGTTAGGCTGCAAATTAAAATGCAGAAACTCAGAAGTAATCATCTCTGGGATAAATAGCAAAAGGACAAGCAGATTAGATAAATAAGTGCATGGCTCAAAGAGTGGTGTGGAGAAAAATGTTTTAGATTCATAAGGCGTCAATATTAATTGAAGACTGAGCTATTCCACTGTGATGAGCTTCATTTGAACCATATTGGCGTCAGTATCCTGGTGAATTGTATAACTAGTGCTTTGGAGCTTTAAGTAAAATGGGGTGGTGGGCTCTGATGAAGGGGGATTTAGATATCCAAAGAGAAATAACAAAGAGAATTGGAACAGCACAGCAATATGCGTAAAGAAAAGTAGAATTGAACACGAAAAAACAAAGTGTTTAACAAAAATATGCTTCAGCAAATAGGATCTTTACAGGAAATAGAGGTAGAAAAAGGTAAATTAAAGGTTCTTGATTTAAATTCATGAAGAATCTGCAATAAGGTAGATTGACAAATGGCAAAAATGTAAATAAATGATTAAGAACGACTTGTCATTACAGAGATCTGGTTACTAAGTGATGGATGGTGAAGAAGGGCTTATGCCCGAAACGTTGATTCTCCTGTTCCTTTGATGCTGCCTGACCTGCTGCGCTTTTTCAGCAACACATTTTTAAGCTCTGATCTCCAGCATCTGCAGTCCTCACTTTCTCCTATAAGGAGGCTAATAAAATGCTATGCTTTGTTGTCAGTGGAATTTAATGCAAAAATAGGGAGGTTATTTTTCAGGTATACAGGTTATTGATGAGACTACATCTACACTACAGTCTACAGGATTGGTCTGCTTATGTAAGGAAGATTTAATTCTATCAGAAATACTTCAAAACAGGTTTATCAGATGAATACCTACCATGAGTTTCAAAGAAGACTCAGATAATACTTTATCTGTAAATGAGAAAAAAACTGCCTGCAGGTACAAATCATTACAATTAGCAGGCAGGAGGGAGTTAGCATGCAGTCTGCATAGCACTACATGATTGTGGGTTAATGTTATGGCACAATCCCTGCTCTGAGGTTAACCCCTGTTGTGTCAGATCAAGAAACCCCAGTATTTTCAAAACTGATACAGCATGCAGTGGGCTCTTTTCAAATTACACCAAACCTTTTATGAATGGGACCTGTGCCTGGGAGTATGCCAGTTGATCAAATATTCCTGATAATCAAGAGGTCCATGTAATCCATGTAAAACACACACACTAAGATAAATGTAATGTAGGGGGGTATACACATCACTGTTATATTTTACGTACAACATAAATCACTTAAATAATAGTGCAACTTTGCCTTAAATAAGACGTACTGGCAGAGAACCGTCTCACTTGCACCCTCAACTGATTACACAGACATCACAGCATTTGAGGAGAAATTGACTCGAAATTGAATCAACTGTTGATATTTTGTATGCTGTTTGATTGAACTGCAAGTATATTTATATTGATACAAATGAATTAAAAGAAAAATCTATAATAAACTGGACAGAATAATACAGTAAACAGTAATTGAGGTATACAAATTTTGCCAGTTTATCAAGACTGCAAAATTCATAAGGTGCAGGATAAAACAAAGTTTGCTGTACAGACATTTCTTTTGATAATTGTCCAAAACAGTCATTAGTCTGCTTCAATTTTCAAGGTCTTGAGTTTATTAATGCTATGTCATAGCTGAAAGTAACACGAAAAACTTAAGACTAACCAACCAGAACTGAAGACCTACTGGCCGGACTATTTCAAATATCTTAGTGAGCTTTCATAAAAATACTTCAATAAGTGAATTACATGAAGACTTTGAGGTGGACAGACCTGAATTGGAGTCTACAATTGCAATGTTTCAATAACAAGCAACCATGTTGTAAAGTTTTCAAACGGCAACAAGGCAAAGTAGAGATTGAATAAAATGTAATTGGCTGAGAAAGTTGTTATTGACATTGCAGGTACAGGATAGATGGTGCAGTGTCTTGAATGAATAAGACAAACGAGACAATAGGAACGTTCAGTAGTTTGGGGGCATGGAATGGATAAGAGCTATTGAGTTGAGATTCTGCTTGCAACTGTCGGACTTGGTAAGAGATGTGTGTAGTGGCACAGTCAGAGTGAGTGTGTGATTGCAGGGAGACAATGATGGAATTTAGTCCTACAGAGTCCGGATGATCATTCACCATCTTGTTTCATCTCTGCTTATTCCTCAGGACCACAGTCTCCATTGTGACTAGGGTAACTACTCATGAAGCGAGCATTATCTGAGGCCACGGTCTCTTTTGTCAAACTGGGGAAAATGGATAAATGGATAACCCTTCTCTCCCCTACCATTCCATCGACCAGGTTCTCTAAGTCCCTGTTGGTGAGATGGTGTACCTCTGTCAGTCATGACTTTTTAGAGTAGTGCAGCAGCACATAGTGAAGAGCATATCCAGGCTTGCAGCTTTTGAAATGCTGTACAGCTGCTGTTTATGTATGGAGTCCGAAGTGACGACACTACAATGTCTTATCATTGGTCAGCATTTTCACCAGTGGCTGAAGAGTTGCTCAAGAGTGGAGGTTGGAAGGGAATAGTGAAGAATATTTTTTTTTAAGATTACTTACAGTGTGGAAACAGGCCCTTCGGCCCAACAAGTCCACACTGAACCGCCGAAGCGTAACCCACCCAGACCCATTCCCCTACATTTACCCCTTCACCTAACACTACGGGCAATTTAGCATGGCCAATTCACCTAACCTGCACATTTTTGGACTGTGGGAGAAAACCTGGAGCACCTGGAGGAAACCCAGGCAGACACGAGGAGAATGTGCAAACTCCACACAGTCAGTCGCCTGAGGCGGAAATTGAACCCGGGTCTCTGGCGCTGTGAGGCAGCAGTGCTAACCACTGTGCCACCGTGTGAGAAAAAAACATTGCCAGGACTCACGGATGGAAAACCTCCATGAAACCGCCAAAAGTGACATTTATCCAAAATAATGGAAGATCCAGCCCAATGTACCAATGTGAATCCTTGTAGAGAACAGCTTTCCTATTCTTCAAAGGGGAAATGGGTATGTTATAGTATTGGACAGATTTCCAAAAGTAACTGTACCTGTAGATGACATCATGACAAGATGGTCTAGTATAGCAGCTCTCTATCTTACTCTCTGTACAGTCAGTGGTCAGCTCAGCAACCAGTTAGTTTGCCTGTCAACTCTGTGCGTAATGGGAAAATAGCATAAGTGTAGAGCCCAGACTGAACATAAGCCTGAGATGTCATCTTAGTCGAGAAAGTTTGTTGTTAATAAGCTTAATTGTGGGAACAAGGAAATGACAGAGGAGTTAAACAGATATTTGACATCCGTCTTTATGATAGAAGACACATCATCCTATTAATTCCAAAGAACATGGGGGAAAACATGATCACCACTAGATAATTAATATCTGACAAACAATTAAGGCTAAAGGCAGATTAGTCTCTTGGTCTTGATGGCTTGCACGCTAGCATACTAAAAGAAGGATCTACAGAGGGAGTGGATGAATTGATTGTATTTTTCCAAAATACTAGGGCTCTGGAAAAATACTAGAGAATTGGAAAATTGCCAGTGTGAAACTGCATTCAAAAAGTGACGGAGACAATTCTGTAGTCTGAAAACCTTCACATCCATTGTTGGAAAAATGATGGAATCAGTTATTAAGGAAGTAATAACAGCACGTTTGGAAAATCATTATCTAATCAAGCGTGGCTTCATGAAAGGGAAATCATTTTGACTAATTTATTAGAGTTTTTCAAGAAGGTCTCAACCAAATTGAATAGAGAGGAACCAGAAGATATATTGCATTTGGATTTGCAGAAGTTGTTCAACAAGATATCTCACTAAATGTTTATGCATAAAACAACACCCATGGTGTTAGTGGTAGAATCTTGACATGGATAGAGAATTGCATAACACGCAGGCTGGTGGTGTGTAACCAATGGGGTTCCACAGAGATTGATGGTGTGATAATACATGGAACAGCCATGGGGACCAAATTTGCACCCCAATATGCCAACATTTTTATGCACAGGATCGAACAAGACTTCTTCTCTATGCAGAATCTCCAACCAACATTATACACCAGGTACATTGACGACATTTTCTTCCTCTGGACCCATGGCGAGGAGTCACTGATAAAACTACACAGTGACATCCACAAGTTTCATCCCACCATCAAACTCACCATGGACTACTCTCGACTGTCTGTCTCATTCTTGGACACATGCATCTCCATCAAGGATGGACACCTTAGCACCACACTCTACCGTAAACCCACAGACAACCTCACAATGCTACACTTCTCCAGCATCCACCCAAATCATATTAAAACAGCCATCCCCTATGGACAAGCCCTACGCGTACACCAGATCTGCTCAGATGAGGAGGAATGTGACGGACACCTGAAAGTACTCAGGGATGCCCTCACAAGAACGGGGTACAATG
>NC_057713.1:22888609-22914078 GCF_004010195.1 Chiloscyllium plagiosum
CACACACCCTTACAGACACACACACTCCCACACTCATACATGCACCCCCTCACAGACTTCAGACACTCTACACTCACTACACACACACACATACACTTTCTCACACTCACAACCCACAACCCAGATAGACACACACATGCACACAGACAAAGACACACATATATTTTGTGGGGTGAATTTGTACTTGCAGGGTTACATTGGACTTTGCTCAAAAACTGCATGAGTTAATGTAAAACTCTATTATCTCGCTTTTTAGATTAGAATCAATCTAAACATCATGGCATAGACAGAGAACACAGGGGGCTAACACCTTCGACATATTGTCTAGCTATCACCATTGTTAACAGCTAACCTGAGAATGCAACTCTTTAAAAAAGGTTTTGTGATTTACACATGAAAGAAGTGAAACAATCATGGCATTCAAACAGATGAAAGACTTAACAGACAATCAATTTTTCAATGTATAATTTCAGTTACATCACACTGTAACGTTTTGCTATAAATTCTGTGTGTTAAGATTGAGCCCTCCACTATCACCTGGTGAAGGAGTGACGCTCTGAAAGCTAGTGTGCTTCCAATTAAACCTGTTGGACTATAACCTGGTGTTGTGTGATTTTTAACGTGATAACAACTGTTTACAATATATTCTGGATTAGTGGTGCTGGAAGAGCACAGCAGTTCAGGCAGCAGCCAAGGAGCTTCCAAATCGACGTTTCGGGCAAAAGCCCTTCATCAGGAATAAAGAAGGGCTTTTGCCTGAAACGTCGATTTCAAAGCTCCTTGGATGCTGCCTGAACTGCTGTGCTCTTCCAGCACCACTAATCCAGACTCTGGTTTCCAGCATCTGCAGTCATTGTTTTTACCTGCTTACAATATATGTTAATAACTTAGAGGAAGAAAGTGAAAATGCTATGACCAGATTTAATGGTAACACAAAAATAGATGGAAAGTTAAGTTGAGAGAAGGATATGAACAGTTTATAAAGAGATGTTGATAAGGTTAAGTCAGTGGGCAACAGGTTGGTAAATAGATTATAATGTGGGAAAATGTGTGAACTTGTTCATTTTGGAAGGGAGAACAAAAGAACAGAGTTTTATTTGAATGGAGAAAAACTGCAGAAAGCCGCAATGTATAGGAACTTGGGAGTACTTGTACACACAATACAGGTATATCAGGTATTCAGGAAAGCTAAGGAATATTGGTGCTTATTTCAAAAGGTTTGGAACGTAGGAGTAGGGAAGTCTTACTACAACTATACAAGATGTTGGTGAGATCTCATCTGGAGTACTGGGAGCAGATTTGATCCCCTTATTCATGGAAGGATATCATCTCTTTGGAAGCTGTTCAGAGAAGATTCATAAAGATGATCCCTGATAGGGAGGGATTGTCTTATAAGCGACGATTGAATAGGTTGGGACTCTACTCATTGGAATTTGGGAGAATGAGAGGTGATCTCATTTATTTTAAGGGGCCTTGACAGTGCAAATACTGAGAGGATATTTACTCTCAAGTGAGACTCGAGGACCAGAGGTGTAGTCTCAGAATAAGGCAGCTCCAATTTAAGATAGAGATGAGGAGGGATTTATTCTCTCAGAGCGTTGAGAATCTGTGGAACTCCTTTTCCTGTTTCTTAAGGTTTATCGAAATAAAACTGATAAATAAATAATGAAGTTTCCAACGCCAGGGTGTCTTGATTTCTGTATATAAAATGTAAGCATTTTGAAAATCGGAACCTAACTGGGAATTTTATCACAGACAAGCAACAGCTCCTGATTGATAAAATCTAAAGTTTTCATTCTTATTGACCTTCAGCATATTCAAATAATGAAATCCTCAGTTCTAAAAATCACAGTGGTGTGATGTGGTTTTCTATAATTTTTAGCAATGCAATATGTAAACACAGAGATTCGAGTTCTTATTAAGACAGGTCTCTTGAAGATCGTAAGACCATAAGAAACAGGAACTAGAGCAAAACATTTGGCTCCTCAATCCTGTTCTACCATTCATTAAGATCATGGTTGATCTGAATGACATTCCTCAAGTCCACTTTTTTGCCCTTTCCTCATAATCTTTGATTCCCCCTAGAATCTGTCTATCTCAACCTTGAATATACATAAGAGTCTGCTCCTACAACTCCCTGATTACCAAACTACTGATTTCAAAATTTAATTAGTTGTTCTTTCAACAGTTCTGAAAATTACATTCACAAAGAATATTTAATGCATTTCAGTTGTTTGAATGCAGAGCTGAAAAAAATGTTTTGCCCTACATAATACCTGAGACATTGAAAGGAGAAAATAAAAAGTAGTTCTTTTAGTTCTTTCACCCCTCAGAGCAATGCATTTAGGTCTGGTATGAACACTTGAGAGGAAATGTAAACATGCAAGAAAGGATGAATTGAGAAAAACAGGTTTTTTGATATTATGACTGCAATCCAGCTCAAACACACCCATTAACAGGTATACATTTGGATACCTGAGAGTAACCTTCCTTACCAAAGTAAGGGCTTTTGCTTGTGTATTTAGTAACAATATGAATAAAGATGTAAAAAATAAAAGCAAATTACTGCGGATGCTGAAATCTGAAACCAAAAGAGAAAATGCTGGAAAATCTCAGCAGGTCTGGCAGCATCTGTAAGGAGAGAAAAGAGCTGATGTTTCGAGTCTAACTGACCCTTTGTCAAAGCTAAGAAAAGGGGAGAAATAGGGAGGTATTTATACTAGGCTGAGAGAAGGTGAGTCATGGCTCCAGAAGCAAAGGTAGCAATAAAGAGGTGATAATGACAATGCATAGAGAGATTATAGGGAGACTAGGAGCTGTGAGTGAACAAGGCTGAAGCCAGTGTTATGTGGCAAAAAATGTGTGGGATGGGGGGATGGGTGAAGCAGAGGCAAAATGGAAAACAGGGGAGAAGGGTAGCAAAAGGGGAAAGAGGAGAAGAAAAAGGTGATGAGAGAGTGGGGAACAAGAGAAAGAGAGACAATCAAGAAATAAGACGTACAGAACAGTGAAAATAAATAAGTGAAATAAAATTACAGAGCAGAATGAAAACAGAAGGGTTGAGATGGGATAATCATCTGAAGTTGTTGAATTCAATGTTGAGACTGGCAGGCTGTAACGTTGGAAGATGAGATGCTGTTCCTCCAGTTTGCGTTGAGCTTCACTGGAACATTGCAGCAGGCCAACGACAGACATGTGGGTATGGGAGCAAGATTGTGTGTTGAAGTGGTAAACCACGGGAAGGTCCAGGACCTGATTGCGTACAGACCAAAGGTGGTCAGCAAAGTGATCACCCAGTCAGCATTTTGTCTCTCCGATATAGAGGAGACCACATTGGGAGCAATGAATGCAATAGACCAAATTGAAAGAGGTACAAGTGAAACGCTGCTTAATCTGAAATAAGTGTTTGGGGCCTTGGATGGTGAGCATGGAAGAGGTAAAGGGGCAGGTGTTGCATCTTCTGCGATTGCATGGGAAGGTGCCGTGTGTGAGGGGAGAGGTGTTAGATGTGATGGAGGAGTGGACTCGGTTGCCCCGGAGGGAATGATCTCTGCGGAATGTAGACAGGGGAAGGGAAGGGAAGATATGTTTAGCGGTGGCGTCATGTTGGAGTTGGCGAAAATGGCGGAGGATTATTCTTTGCATGTGAAGGCTGGTGGGGGGAAAGGTGAGAATAAGAGGGACCCTATCCTTGTTCTGGGAGGGGAGAGAGAGGGTGAGGGTCATGGCACGGGAGATAGACCGCACCCTGTCGAGAGCCCTGTCAACAACTGTAGGTGGGAAGCCATGGTTGGAGAAGAAGGAGCCCATATTAAGAGCACCACTTTAAAAGTGGCCTCATCGGAACAAACGCAGCGGAGGCAAAGGAGCTGAGAAAAAGGGATAGAGTCCTTACAGCACGTAGAGTGAGAAGAGCTGTAGTCCAGATAGCTGTGGGAGTCAGTGGGCTTGTAATGGATATTATTGGATAGACTATTGTCGGAAATGGAGACAGAAAGGTCAAGGAAAGAAAGGCAAGTGTCAGAGATGGACCAGGTGAAGGTGATGGAGGGATGGAAACTGGAAGCGAAGTTTATGAATTTTTCCAGGTCAGGACGGGAGCATGAAGCTGCACCGAAATAGTCATCAATGTACCGATAAAGCAGTTGTGGGAGGGGACCCGGGTAGGCCTGGAACAAGAAATGTTCCACATACCCCATGAAAAGGCAGGCATAGCTAGGACCCATACGGGCACCCATTGCTACACTTTTGATTTGGAGAAAATGGGATGAGTTGAAGGAGAAGTTGTTGAGAGAGAGAACATGTTCAGCCAGGTGGAGGAGAGTGGTGGTGGATGGAGCTTGTTTGGGCCTCTTTTCGAGAAAGAAGCAAAGAGCTTTCAAGCCATCTTGGTGTGGGATGGAGGCGTAAAGACATTGCACATCCATGATGAATAAAAGGTGGTTAGGGCCTGCGAATTGAAAGCTGTTAATGTGTCACAGGGCATCAGAGGATGTAGGTCGGGAGGGAGTGAACCAGAGAAGTAAGGATGGAGTCAAGGTAGGATGTCCCCAGTTGCATCTCATTAATGTGTCAAAGTAACTTTGTCAGCATGCATTGGAAGCAGACCAGTGAAGAAGAGAGAAGATTGCAGCAGATTTAAATTTATCATTGAATGAAACCTGGCTTATTCAAGCTGTTGTCCATTTCCTTAGTCAACGTTTTGGCAGAATGTTCTCTTGATATTGGTTTTCCGAAACACCAATAGCATTCAAACTAACAGCATCAGAATGGGAAGAATATTAGATGAAGATGAAATGAAGAGTCATAGATGGCTGTGACAATTTGCTGAGATGGGATCAGCATGCACACAGGAGATAAAGTTACCATAGTCTTACCAGACATAGGGTTGCCCTCTCATGAGAGAGAAACGAGTGGTGGTGGTATAACCTGAGGACCACTATGCCTCAGGCAAGTGGTGAGAAGGATAGTCCTTCATGGTAACCTCAGCCAGTGTAGGAATTGAATCCACACTGTTGTCATTAGGTTGCAATGCAAACCAGCCATCCAGTCAACTGAGCTAACTAAACCCAGAGAGAGAGAAAGGGAGAGACACTCAGATAAACAAAAGAGAGGTATGCCAGTGTACAGGAGCAAGATGGCCAGCAAGATGGGAGAGAGGTGACCAGATACATGTAGGCAGTGTGTCAGGTACATAGGAAAGAAGTGGCCAGGCACACAGGAGATAGGTGCAATGGAAAAGGGACACAAGACGAAGCCTGAGGCCACAAGAGCTCTTTAACGATTTAGAGACATAGTTTAATTTCCTTGATGTCTCAAAAGAACAATGCTCCCATTGGCAGAGACTGTCATGCCAGACCGTGAAATCAGCAACACTCTAGAATCACTTTCTCTTGGATCTAGTGGACAGTTTTCAAAGGCACTAAAGCTCAACATTGTCCTCAATGTAATGGCCTTGACTACAGTTTTATGCTTAGAAATGTGTAGGATAAGTGGTGGATGGATCAGTTGTGAGGCCTAATATTATCAAAGTGTTCTGGTATTGAACAAAGCCACATTACAAGCACTCAGGTTCATCTCTCTGGCTGGATGCCCACAGGTACAAATGCCAATAGCAATCCAAGCAAGACCATAGCAATCAGGGATTTATACTTCAGAAACCAGCTAGCCTCAGATTTCCAGTTTTTCCATTTCTAATTACAATGAACTCGTATCTTCAAGGCATCCTCCTCTAGGTGACTATCAAACAGATACATCAGAATATCAAAAGGTTGAGGGCGAGGTGCAGTATGCGATAAACACTGGGGAAGATGAGGAAATGCATAGAAAATAAATAATGGGTGTTATTGAAACTTAACCAGGTGTGAAACTGATGTGATGAAGTACACCAGCTGAATAAAGAGAAAGCAGTATAATACTGCAGAATGTTGGTGAATCAGTGAACAAGTACTGTTTTGATTTGGCTGGGTGCTTAAGCTGCTTTCTATATGGCATCCAAGATCAGGGCACAATGCTCCTGCTGATCAACTCTTCAGCCACATCTTAGTGAGAGCAGTTCCTTTCTTCCTGTCACTTCTGAAGAAAAGTACAAATCTGTAAATTTCAACAATATTGCAACAGTGAAACTTTGATGTTGTCACTGCTCCACTTGAACCATTCATCACCAGCACTTAGATCTTGCATCTCCTTTAGTACGGCTGAGATCCCGCCATGTGGAGTGCATCATAAATAGCTGTTCAACCATGAGACATGAAACCCAGAAATCAAAACAAAATCTTCAACAATACTTAAAATTATTTGGTCTAATTCAGTTATAATCACTATTCCTAGTTGACTTCCTATTTCATTCCCCACACAGTGGTATCATTCCTTCACTGCATCTCATACAGAAGCTGTATTCAGACTCATACCTAAATATACAACAGCTTCATATTTACTGGTCTCAATCATTCAAAAACATTGCATAATGCTGCTAGAATGGAGTGATTGTCCCCGGGAGATAAGATAAGGCAAGTTATTGCTATATTTTTCCAGACACTCTCTTTCATTAAAACCATTTATGAGCTTTTATGCCTGAATTTTACAACAATCAAATTCCCTTTCAGCAAATCCAGTGAGAGTTGAGTTTGCATCAAGCAGTATCAAAGTGTGAATTGCCCTCATTCAGACAAAATGGCAATTATTTGCATGCAAGGTATGGTGAGGTATTATCGTAAGGCATACAAATTGAATTGAATGCTTAATTATCAGCATTAGATATTACAACTCTGAGTAAATAAAATTCAGTTATAGGTGAAGATTTATGAGGAGTTCCAATATATAATTTAGAGCATTTATCATATTCCTTTTCGGTTGTTTATCTGAATGACCTGCCATCAGTCAATATCCTTCCTGCAGCATCAATCAGAAATTCATTACATTTCTCTAGGCTTTGGATGTTGATACCTGGAATACCATTGGCATAATAAGAATGGTAGAAGTCATTGTGGCTATTGAATAAAGTCAGCAACACAAAAAGACACTTATGCAGGGCCATTAACAAAACAAAGAATCGCAAGAGAGTGTAACCAGCAAAAATGTTGATATCAAGTAAAGTAAGGATGTGTTCAGACAGAGTTTGCAGATAGCAAAGGATCAATGGGTAGTCAAGGTTAAAAAATGAGAGAGTTAGATCCAAATAGTAAGAAATCCACTGCCTTTAGATCATAAGAGACATATACCTGAATCTTACACTATTTTGCCATTTTTGTCATGTTTCTTAGTACGTTTCTCTCTGCAAGGCTGAGCTAGTTTCTCTCATGATTATCCTAAACCTATCTTCTCAATTACCTCCAACACCTCTATATCACCCCACTTGTCCAATGCTAGCTTTTGTATTTTGCAGATACAAGTAGCATGCCCCCTGTGGGAGATGCCATCCTCCACCCTTGAAGAAGACAGCATAGATGCCTCAAAGATGCACCAGCAATGTTGCCTCCTGCACCTTTTTCCAGCTTGGATATGGCCAGTTTGCTGGGTACATTAGCTAAATTAGGATCAGAAGTCTCTGTCAGTGAATACATTGCTGCCACAGCTGGCTGGTGATAGAATGCCCCATGTGAGTGGCACTTGGAAGTCTGACCAGGCATGAGATCAGCTCTGGCAGGAGAGGATTTCACAATGCTGGTCTTTAGAAATTCTTTTGGAACAGCAGGCAGGTATATTGGAGACTTTGGGCAACCTAGTACAATTGCTGCAGCAATCCCACTGAGATCCTGCTGCGTTTGGCATGTGATGATCTGGAGCTCAGATATCCCCATTTATGGATAGATTGAGATTTGCATATACAGGTGCAAACAGAGCAAAGTGTCATCAATGCCATTAATGCACCTTGACAAGTTCTTCATCTTTCTTACACAATCACCACCTCAGATTGTGGAGCAGGCTTCTAAAGCTGGAGTGTAGAGATCTGGCCCTGCACTGGAGCCCATTGTCAATGGGTGACCCTAGGGAACAGGGTGCATCATGTCTTATCCAAAGAGGACTACACCTTCCTCAGCTTGAAACCTCACAGAGCTGAGGGTGGTTAACAGGCTAAAGGTGGATGGCTTGGCTGTCTCAGAAGTGCACTGAGTAAAGACCTCTGAGGAAATTTTGTGTGTTTCTGCTGATGCTGAGTGCCTGCTGATACCATCCTGTCTCCTTGTAAGGAAAGAGCAGTGCAGGACTGTGCAAATATGTTGCAGACTCAAACTGCTAGACCGGACTCTCCATGGAAGTTGTCAATCTTCTCATGGAATCAACAAGATTACCATAAAACCATATGGTGTAGGAGCAGGCCATTCACCCATCAAGTTGACACCACTATGTCGGAAGCAGCCTGGAAGTATTGTGTGCATTGTTAGTCACCTGTATCAGTTCCTACAGATCACAGGGTGGAAATTGTAACCTCACTATTTAAAATGGCAGGGAGAGAATTACTGACCAATTCACCTCAAATTAGAATTTGGGAAAATGCTGTGGTCTATCATAAAACATACAATAGCAGAAGATTTGAAAAGAAGTAAGAGGATTGGACAAATCCAGCACTGCTTTATGAAAGGCAAATCATTCATAGCAAATCTACTGGAGTTTATTGACAATCAGGCGAGGCAATGGCTTAGTAGTATTTAGGCTAGACTATTAATCCAGTAATGTTCTGGGAACATGGGTTCAAATCCCACTATAGCAAATAGTAGAATTTGAATTAATAATCCACTGAGGACCTGAAACTATTGTTGATTGTTGGGAAACCGATTTGTCTCAATAATGTCCTTCAGAGAAGGAAGTATGCCATCCTCACCTGGTCTGGCCTACATGTGACTCCAGACCTACAGCAATGTGGTTAACTGCACTGTGTCCAGTTTTGGTTGCCACATTATCAAAAGGCTGTGGATGCTTTGGAGAGGGTGCAGAGAAGGTTTACAAGGATGTTGCCTGGTATGGAAGGTGCTAGCAATGAAGAGAGGTAGAGTAGGTTAGGATTGTTTTCATTAGAAAAAAAGAGATTGAGGGGGGACCTGATTGAGATCTACAAAATCATGAAGTGTTTAAACATGGTGGATAGAGGTAAGCTTTTTCGCAGGGTGAGGGATTCAATAACGAGAGGTCACGCATTAAAGGTAAGAGGTGAAAGGTCTAAGAGAGATACACGCGGAAAGTATTTTACACAGAGGGTGGTAGGTGCATGGAACATGTTGCCAGCAGAGGTAGTGGAGGCAGGCAGGTTAGATTCATCTAAGGTGTGTCTGGACAGATACATGAGTAGGTGGAGAACAGAGGAAACAGATCCTTAGAAATTGGGCGATAGGTTTAGACAGCGGATTTGGATCAGCTCAGGTTTGGAGGGCCGAAGGGCTGTTCCTGGGCTGTAAATTTTCTTTGTTCATTGTTGTTTGTTCTAACTCTCACCTTCTTCTGAAATGGCTTAGTAAGCCACTCAGTTCAACGGCAACTAGGGAGCGGCAATAAATGTGGACCTGGTGCAACGTGGATAAAAACAAAACCTGGCAGAATAGATAAGGGAGAACCAGTGGACATAGAGTCATAGAGTCATAGAAATGTACAGCACAGAAACAGACCTTTTGGTCTAACTAGATATCCTAAGCTAATCTCGTCCCATTTGCATGTCCCTCTCAATCCTTCCTATTGATATCCCTATCCAGATGTCTTTTAAATGCTGCAATTGTACAAGCCTTCACCACTTCCTCTGGCAGCTCATTCCATGCATGCACCATCCTCTGTGTGAAAACATTGCCCCTGAGGTCCCTTTTATATTTTACCCTCTCACCCTAAACCTATGCCCTCTAGTTCTGGACTCCCCCACCCCAGGGAAGAGACCTTGTCTATCCCAACCATGCCCCTCATGATTTTATAAACATCTATAAGATCATCCCTCAGCCTCCGATGCTTCAATGAAAACAGCCCCAGCTGGTCTATTCAGATTTTCAGTCACCTTCTGATAAGGTCCCTCATCAGAAGTTGGTGGACAAAGTTGAAATACACAGGGCAAAGGTTAACATATTGGTGTGGATTGAGAATTTATTGACAGGCAAGAATGGTGATTGGGAATAAATGGGTCTCTTTCTGAGTGCCAGGCAGTGACTAGTGGGGTATTGCAAAGATCGGTGCTTGTATCCCAGCTGTTCGAGAGGTGTAGACAGAATATACATTCTGGATGGAGGATTCAAATAGAACATTTTCAGTTTTCCATTGACAAAACTCTACAGGATTGTGAGCTGTGAAGAAAATGCAAGAAGGTATCAAGGTTGAGTGAGTGGGCAAATCCATGAAAGAGTCAGCACAATGCGGTTATACATTTCAGTGTGAAAAACAGTTTTATTTAAATTATATATTGGGAATACGGATGTATAAAAGGATCTGGTGTTCTTGGACACCAGTCAAAGAAAGTGGAAAGGCAAGTACAGCAAGCAATTAGAAAGATTAGATTACCTACAGTATGGAAACAGGCCCTTCTGCTTAACAAGTCCACACTGATCCTCTGAAGAGAAACCCATCCAGACCCATTCCCCTACATTTATCCTGAACACTATGGACAATATAGCACGGCCAATTCACCTGACGTGCACATCTTTGGACTGTGGTAGGAAACTGGAGCACCAGGAGGAAACCCAGGCAAAGATGTGGAGAACGTGCAAACTCCACACAGACAGTCACGCGAGGCAGGAATCAAACCCAGGTCCCTGGCGCTATGAGGCAGCAGTGCTAACCATTGAGCCACCGTGCTGCCCCCAGATGAATGGTATATTGGTCTTCACTATAAGAGGATTGAGTTCAGAAATAGGCATGTCTTACCGCAGTTGTACTCAGCTTTGGTAGAGTTCTTGCGGCTCTGTTGTAGTGTTCCTACCTCTGACCCAGGAGGCCTAGGTTCAAGTTCCACTTGCTCCAGAGGTGTGTAATAACAACTCTGAACAGGTTGATTAGAAAATATGAATGCATAGCTCTGGTGGAGCCATAACCTGGAGTATTGTGTGCAGTTCTGGTGTCTTTACTTCAAAAAGTATACTCTCCATAGTGAGAGTGCCGGGGATGTTCTCTGTGCTGATAGAAGTGGCAGGATTGTCCTATGAAGGAAGATTGGTCTGACTGGGTGTGTATTCTCTACAGTTTGGAAGGATGAGAGGGAATCTGACTGAAATGTGTAAATTCTAACAGGGCTGGACAGATTAGTTGCAGGGATAATGGTTTCCCTAGTTAGTGAATTGATATTAAGGTGATCTCAGGTTATGAGGTAGGCTATTGAGGACTGAGGAGAAAGTGAGGACTGCAGATGCTGGAGATCAGAGCTGAAAATGTGTTGCTGGAAAAGCGCAGCAGGTCAGGCAGCATCCAAGGAACAGGAGAATCGACGTTACGGGCATAAGCCCTTCTTCAGGAAGAAGAAGGGCTTATGCCCGAAACGTCGATTCTCCTGTTCCTTGGATGCTGCCTGACCTGCTGCGCTTTTCCAGCAACATATTTTCAGCTATTGAGGACTGAGACAAGAAATGTTTTCCTCACTTAAAGGATAGTGAAACTGTGGAATTCTCTACTGCAGAAGACTGTGGAGACCATGACACCGAATATGTTTAAGCGATTAATAAGTTTTAAAGGCTTCAGGGGATATGGGGAGAAAATGGAATACGCATTGAGATACACCATCAGCCATGAACACATTGAATGCAGCAGCTGGTTTGAAGAACTGAATGGCTCAGTCATAATTTCCTTATTTCAAATCAGGGCAATTTCTATTTTGATCCAATGAAAAACTCATCAGTCGCCCCATGACACAGCTATTGGAATGGTCATAAACCACCACACTGAGAATTAGCAAAACAGTGCTGTGATTTCTCCTTTGCATGCTGGTGGCAATGATTGATACTCATAAATGATAATGTGCATGAGCAATTTAAAAAGTTTCTCTTGCAATATTGGACTAGCAGCTTCATTAGGCTTCAGTCTATGCAGAAATATTTGTGTCTGTCATTCCATGTTAGGATCATAACCTAGCTTCCAAATACCATGGGATGCCAGTGCCACAGCAAGTTTTTCTTTCACCCCAGGTATTTCTTGTAGATTTAGCAGATAAAGATTTGTCAGGATTTGTGTTCAGACTCAGAATTGACACTGGGGAGTCAACATGTGCCCAAGCACACAGGAGCAATTAGAGGTCAAATAGATTTGTGCAATAAATTAACAGGAAATAGCCATGCTCTTAGATCTAATCATATTGTTGGTTGGGAACTCATTAAAAGGCAGATAAGCAATAATTTTATTTGCCCTTCTTGAGATTTAAAGACATTCTTCGCCTCTTAAAAGGGGATGTAGAATTTAGCCCAAGGTAGTTCTGACTTGAATTTGATCAGAATGTCAGAGCAAAGAATATTGGAAGGATATACTGAATTCTCAAATGTTTTTCATTCTCAAGTGCTAGTGATGGACAGTCCTCAACATCCCACGTATTGACAGGAAAATGTCCAATCATTGAGAGCAACACAAGTGGGCAGAGGTGACATTCATTGTGAAGTAACTAATGCAGCCCTGAGCTCTTTCTTGCAGTTCAAACATTGAACTGAACCAACCATATAAATACTGCAACTATAAAAGCAGGCCTGAGGCTAGGAATTCTGTAGTGAGTAACTCACTTTATGTCTCCCCAGTACCTATTTGCCAACTTCAAGGATCAAGTCAGCAATGAGACTGAATACTCTTCATTTGTTTGAATCAGTACAGCTCCAACAAAAAGCTTGGCATCATCCAGGGCGAAACAGCTCACTTGACTGGCACCTTATCCACAACCTTCCACATTCACTTCCTTCACCACAGATGTGACAGTGGGAGTCATGTGTGCCATTTACAAAATACACTGGATTAAATCATTCAGGCTCCTATAGCAGCCTCTTCCAAACACACAATCTCTATCACCTGGAAGGAAGATGATGCATGCAAACACCACCACTTGCAAATTCCTCTCCAAAACATCACATGACTTGGTAATATCTGACCATTCCATCATTATTGATGGATCAAAATTCTGGTTTTCTCTTTCTAACAGCATTATCAGTGTATCTAGACCACAAGGACAACAGGTAATTCAAGAAGACATCTCATCACCATAACAATTAAAGATAGGCAGACAATTCATGCCTGTCGAGTTAGTAGCAGCAACATTCTGTGAAAAAATGAATAAAAGTCAGTCTCCCAATAGGATTTGCAGTCCTATAGGTTTTCCTGCTGTTTTTCGAGGAGGTGACAAAGGTGACAAAAGATCGACGAGGGTAGAGCAGTGGCAATTTTTTTTCCTCAGAGTTGAAATGTCTAAAACTAGGGAATATGCATTTAAAGGTGAAAGGGGGAAGGTTCAAAGGAGATGTGAGCAAGTCTTTTTTTAAACTCAGAGAGTGGTAGGAGTGTGGAGTGCACTGCTAGGGTTGTGACAGATATGGTAGTGGTGTTTAAGATACTTTTAGATAAACATGTGAATATACAAGGAATGGAGGAATGTGGATCAAGGGCAGGCAGAAGGGATTCATTTAATTTGGCGTCATACTCGGCACAACATTATGGACACGAAGGGCCCATTCCTGTGCTGTCATGTTCTATGTTCTAGATTTGACATATTTCCATAACAACCGTAAATAATTATTAACTTATTTTCTTGAACTAAGTAATGACGATTGAAAAGATTGAACAACAAACATTGACAGAGCCTGTGTAACATTATCAGGACTGGTGATTGTTTGCTAGAAGGTTCATCTTGATCCAATCTGCAACTTTTAAATTGACATATCAATACTGGACTTCAGAGACAGAATAGTAAATGTTCTCTAGACTTGCGCTATGGTTGTGGTGTCACACAAAGACCAAGATACTAAACAGAATGGTTTATTTTCTAATATTTCCTCAATATATGTTATGTGACTGTCAATGATTGCTATTTCTGTTAAATATTTGACCAATTTAAGTTTTAGCTTACGTTTGTTGGGAAATCAAACTTTTTCCACTTTTAATAGGAGATGTCAGCATGAAGAAACAGGCAACCTGTCTTCATTACTTAAATTTTTATTGAGTTTTCCCAATTTTAAAATATGCACTAGTTAATATTGACCATAAGCTCATACTGTAAAGTAACATCACATAGTTTTATTTGTATGGGACAGGCAAAAAGCTGGGACATTTTTTGCCTATACCTTTGGGCAATATAGACCAACTAATCCAAGTTCAGTAGTGCTTTGGAGACACTTTATTGAAAAATTATAATTCCAATGACGATGAAAACCACAAGGATGAAAGCAATTGATCTCAGCAGTGATAAATTGCAAGCAAGCATTTGTTGAGATGAGCAGACAAATTCTGTGGCATTTTTATATACAGTAGTTTACTTGGAAACACAAGCAGCATTTTAAAACAAAATTGGAAAGCTTAACAGAAAATTACTCAGCCACATTTTCTCAGAGGCAGAATTCCAACAGCGACATCTAAAAACCTCACAACTGGGGCAATGTGTTCAAAAAAAGTTTCTTGTGATTACTACTTGCGTCAAAGTTTTATTCTCATTACAGATTCCTATATTCCAGTTTTAAATGATGGGTGTCAATCTTACAAATTTATCACATAATGATGACAATTTCCAGCCAGTAGTGGTGTCTTATCCCATCAGTTCAGAGTCTCTTTGATGTTTAATCTGATGCATAGAGAAACTCACCATTTGCAATACCACAGGAAACAAGTCAGTGCTCACCACTTCTAGCTCAGTTTTCTAAATTTCTTCTTGTCAGAAAGAAAAATCCTCATTCTTCATTTGAAATCAAGAATGATGAGTATTATCAAAGACATATTAAATTTTGTGATATAGCCCGATCAAGGAAATCTATTTCTCTTTGAAAATCCAGCATGGCAAATTATTCCCTTTGGCTGTTAAAGGCGTGCCTGACAATCATGAATCAAACATGTCAAAGGATAAGCCAAATGAGCCAAAAGATCTTATCAAACCATCTTTTAAGGATGAACAGTGAGGTAACTTTGAATGTTGTGAATCAGAGCAAGAATCAGGCATGTTGGTAAATGGCAAGCGGGGTGCAATCTAATCATTTATGTTCGGTATCATCTTTCTCAAATAACAATCAAACAGCAGAAAATATACAGACATTCAATTTCACATTAATATCACAGAAAACACATGAATGTGAGCATAACAAATCTGTGATTCATTCAACCCTCACTAGTATTAGAATTATAGCATTTACAAGAATGATATGTTTTGAAACTATGCCTTTAATTTTAAGGAAGGTGTAGGGAATCATATGACTTGACATCAGACAGACTTTAGAACAAGCCTCAATGGTTTGATGTTAAAAGGGGGGCACAGATTATTTTGCCAGGAAGAAGGTGCAATATTGTTAACAGTGGATAGACTAGATTTCCGGCCTTAGGCAGGTGCACAGAAGTGGGAGAAATCTTGCTTTTGCGATACTGACTTTCAAAAATGGTCACCTGTGCTTCCCATTTTAAAGGTTTGGTTTGGGAGTTGGCAGTGGTGATGTGGGGCAGGGAGGGAAGGAGAGGAGTATAGGATAGTAGTTGCAGGCTGTACTGGGAGTCAGGTCAGGCAACCCAGGAAGAGCTGAGGAGGCAGCCAGTTCCCAAGGATATGTGTCTCGAGCTCCAGCATGTGGCTGAAAATTAAAAGAATGGAATAAAATATAAAATGTTGCTCCATCCCTCATCCCTCCACAATTCCATCACTCCACCTGACCACCACAAACTTGCCATGACCCATCCATGTCAAAGCTTTGGCACCTAAATCACTCCATCCATCCCCCATCACCTCAGTTTCTTGCTTTATCCATCAATGTCCCTCTGTCCAACTCCAATGGTCATTTGTTCTCCCTTCACTAATTTAATACCTGCTTCCACTCAACACACTCCCCTTTAAGGGATCTTACAGTAGTCCCTGAACTGAGGCAGAAAATCTGGACTTAAGTCCCTCTTTTCCTGAAAGCGTGCCACAACAAACCTAAACAGATGATTAAAATAACTACCTTGCCCTTTACCCCATATAAATTCACACGTACACATGTACACAGAAGAGAAAAATTAGGTTCAGTTAATCAAAGTTCTGTATTGCAGGCCATACTTTATTAAAAAAAGCACTCTCATTCATAAAAAAAAACTCCTTGTCAGTCCCAAGTGATTATGCACCTTTTACCCACAATCTTCTCAAACAGTTAGCAATCTCAACAGTGCCCATGAGTAAATTTAGTTTCCTGAGTTCAAGCTTTGATTACCTTGAAGATTTGTGTCTCTTTAATAATAATCCTGTTGTTATCCTTTTTTTAATTATCTAAAAACCTTTAAAGCCTCATGTAAGAAAGTGTATCATTATTTACAAAAGCATTCAATCTAACACAGATCTTGGGCCAAACTTCCAAGTATTTTGGAAATTATCCATTATTTGAACAAGTTGATAGCAAGAAACCAGGAAATTACAGAAAAAATAATCTAATATCTTGTCAAGAAATTGTTAGACCTAGAATTAAGAATAACTTTAAATGTTCCTATCAATCAAAGAAAGCTGGCATTAATTTGTAAAGGAGATGCCTTGCCTGACAAAACTTATTTAGATGGTGGAGACATGACTAAAGTAATGGACAACAGAATATGTATGTCTGTTATCTTTCAGAATGTCTGTAGGCACTTAATAAAAAAGCCTCATCAGCAAGTCTTAGCTAAAATTCAAATTCATGGAATTGAAGATAATTATTGAGAAGTTAGGAAATGAATTCAGTAAATCACAAAACCTATTATTAAAAGTTGAATTCTCAGGTTAGCTTTTAACAATGGGTGATAGTTAGACAACATGTTGAAGGTGTTGACCCCCTGTGTTCTCTGTCTATGCCATGATGTTTGGATTGATTCTAATCGAAAAAGTGAGATAACAGAGTTTTACATGAATTCATGCAGTTTTTGAACTCAGAGTTTTATGTGAATTCATGTAGTTTTTGAGCAAAGTCCAATGTAACCCTGCAAGTACAAATTCACCCCACAGAATATAGTGGGTCTTTGTCTGTCTGTGTGCGTGTGTCTGTCTGGGTTGGGGGTTGTGAGTGTGAGAAAATGCATGTGTGTATGTGTGTAGTGAGTGTAGAGTATCTTAAGTCTGTGAGGGGGTGCATGTGTGAGTGTGGGAGTGTGTGTGTCTGTGTGGGTGTCTGTGTATATGTGTGTCCGTGTGTGTGTGTGTAGGAGTGTCTGTGTGTGTGTATAGTGCAATGGTAGTCACCTGTAATATGACATGAACCCAAGGTCCCGGTTGAGACCCTCCCTATGGGTACCGAACCTAGCTATCAGCCTCTGATCGGCCACTTTTTGCTGCTGCCTGTGCCGAAGTCCGCCTTGGAGGATGGTCACCCGAAGGTCCGAGGTCGAATGCCCTGGACCATTGAAGTGTTCCCCACCTGGGAGGGAACCCTCCTGTCTGTTGATTGTTGAGCAAGGTTAGATCTCATGGAATACACAGAGAACTCGCCATTTGTATACAGAACTGGCTCAAAGGTAAAAGACAGAGGGTGGTAGTGGAGGGTTGTTTTTCAGACTGGAGGCCTGTGACCAGTGGAGTGCCATAGGGATCGATGCTGGATCCACTATTTTTCATCATTTATATAAATGATTTGGATGCGAGCATGGAGTATAGTTAGTAAGTTTGTAGATTATACCAAAATTGGAGGTGTAGTGGACAGCAAAGAAGGTCACCTTGGATTACAACGGAATCTTGATCAGATGAGCCAATGGGCTGAGCAGTTAAATTCAGATAAATACAAGGTGCTGCATTTTGGGAAAGCAAATCTTCTCAGGACTTATACACTTACTGGTAAAGTCCTCGGGAATGTTGCTGAACAAAGAGACCTTGAAATGCAGGTTCATAGATCCTTGAAAGTGGAGTCTCAGATAGATAAGATAGTGAAGAAGGCATTTGATATGCTTTTCTTTATTGGTCAGATTATTGCGTACAGGAGCTGGGAGGTCATGTTGCAGCTGTACAGGACATTGGTTAGACCACTGTTGGAATATTGTGCGCAATTCTGGTCACCTTCCTATCGGAAAGATGTTGTGAAACTTGAAAGGGTTCAGAAAAGATTGCCAAGGCTGTTGCCAGAGGTGGAGGATTTGAGCTATCGGGAGAAGTTGAATAGGCTAGGGCTGTTTTCCCTGGAACGTTGGAGGTTGAGGGGTGACGTTATAGAGGTTTATAAAATCATGAGGGGCATGGATAGGATAAATAGACAAAGTATTTTCCTTGGGGTGGGGGAGTCCAGCACTAGAGGGCATAGGTTTAGGGTGAGAGGGGAAAAATATAAAAGAGACCTAAGAGGCAACTTTTTCACGCAGAGTGTCGTATGTGTATGGAATGAGCTGCCAGATGAAGTGGTGAAGTCTAGTACAATTGCAACATTTAAAAGGCATCTGGATGAGTATATGAATAGGAAGAGTTTGGAGGGATATGGGGCAGGTGCTGGCAGGTGGGACTAGATTGGGTTGGGATATCTGGTCAGCACAGGTGAGTTGGACCGAAGGGTCTGTTTCTGTACTATACATCTCTATGACTCTCTGACTTTACATTGCTCGTTTGCAGTGTTGTAAGAGCCCAAATATTTTCTCTTGGAATTATAAACTGAAACATAACCTGAATGATAAAATATGAGAACTTTGCAACTTAAAAAGCAACTTTTCAAGTCATGGTGCTGTACAATATAATGTTGATTTTTGGAAAATAAAGGGAGAATTTGAGACTGAATGGCACCAAGAATTTTTGTTCTGCCGGTCAACTGCCCTCTGATTGATTGAGCTTCAACTTTTATTTTTTAAAAAAATAATCAAAAGTAAATGTCAGAGGCAATAGAGAATGGCAAACATTCAGAAGCTACAGACAGAAGGCATTCTCTCACTTTCCATGAGGAAATAAAAACAAGTAAACTTAAAATAAATAGTTTATGAAAGAAAAGACCTAAGTTTATCTGAATCAACCATTGAATTGAAGAATAACCTTTACTGTACAGACAACAGTTTCTTTTTGCAAAAGTCAAAAGGTTTGAGAGAGAAACAATACTTTTCACCTTGTGGTCTGAACTGATAATTTTTATACTTTTATTTACTATGCTTGTATTCCACTTTAACCCATAGTATATGTGCTAACACATTTGCCTTTTGTTTGTCTTAAGTGTACGTGTGCTGTTGGGTTTTTAAAAAGGTATAGCTTAAGTTGCATAAAATAGAAATTCCTCCTTTTCATTGTTCTTGTTAAAATTAACTTTTCACAATAAATAATGCTTTTTTTTTACTATTATTGAAGGAAGCTGACATATATTACTTTTGTCCTGAATAACTGACAGTCATGAAAATTAGTCACTTGGATTTTTTACATTTTGTGATAATTTGTGGAACAGTGTTACATCTTTCCCAGTTCAGTCTATGACACCATCCAAGGTCACAAATTCAAGAAGTAACTGTGATTTACTTCTTTCAAGTCAATATGCTATGCTCGCTGTTTATAATGAGGCCAGCTCTACAATGGAGAGACCAAATGCAGAGACTGTTCTGTTCATTTTGCAAGTTTGAGATCAAGCTTACATTTCAATTTCAAACTTTCTCCAACTTCAACCTTTCTACACATGGCCACCTGCAATGCTCTCCTCAAAACAGTTTCAAGGGATAGGATCTGATTTTGGCTGGGCATTTTACAGTCTTCTGGTTCATAAACTGTATCCCCATTTTGTTTAATTTTCCTTTTTGGGTTGTTTGTTTTCTCACATGTTTCTATTCTTTCCCTTGCTCTTTTCTTGAAAATGGAATCTATTTGAATCCTGCCACTCACACTTTGTTTTGTTTTGCTTACTTGTCTCTTTGTTTCCTTTGTTTTATCATTCTCTTTGACCTTGAAGCATGAAACCTCTTGTCATTCAATCTTTTCTGGCTTCCACATTGTCACAGGCTTTCCCAATTGTTATTCTTCCTAAAGCCCTCCTCTCTTCACTTGTAAAAAAGTGATTACATTCATAGTAATTCCAAGTTCTGATGAAAGGTCACTGGCCTGAAAATTGAATCCTGCTTTTCTTTCCACAGAGTCTGCCAGAGCTGCTATTTCTTGGATTTTCTGTTTTTACTTCATACTTATTAGTGACTTAGATGATGAAATGAGAAAATCACAATTTTTAAAATGTTAATTACATATTGAAAGATATCCCAACCCAATCTAGTCCCACCTGCCAGGGAAAATGTGGCAAACGGAATTGGGATCTAAACACATTAAACAGGATATTTTCTAAATTAAATATAACTAGGAACAGAGAAGATAAGAAATAGATGTTGGATGTGTCGGTCATTAAAATATTGTGAACTGTTACAGTAAATAAGCAAAAAGGGTGATGGAATGCTGGCATTTCTCTCCATCTGGATGACTATAATAGGGAAGAGGTTATGCCAAAGAGACATTAGGTTCTGGTTAGTAGACCACACCTGGAGTACCATAGATTAGGAAAGACTTCATCTTGGATCGTCACATCAGTTACAATATCCTGCTGGATTCAAACTTGCTGGTTTTCAAAGATTATATTAGAATTGAAGAGAATTCCTACAGAGTGGAAGCAGGCCATTCAGTTCATTGAGTCACAGTGACCCTCCGAAGTGCATCCTTTTTTGATCCACCTCAAATTATTGTTGCCTTGCGTGAATGTTAAAATGTTACGGGATGATTTGATTGCTGTTTAAGACATGAAAAGGAATAGATGGCACAGATAGAACAAAGTTAATTGTAGGGTTCAGAGAGACTAGGAGTAAAGGGCATAGTATACCAATTGTAGCCAGACTTTTTAGGAAATATTAGACTCAAAAAAATTGTACACATTTGGAATTCACTTCGGAAACTGGTAAATGATGTCAGGTCAGTTATTAACTTTAACTATGCAATGAATAATTTGTTGTTAATCAAAGGTATTGGGTAAAATAGGCAGAATATAATCTGGGGCAATGTGAAGTTATACATTTTGGCATAAAAAATAGAGGACCTGAATAATTTTTGAATGGCTAAAGACTGCAGAAAGCTACAGAATGGGGATTTGGGAATCTTTGTTCATGAATCACAAAAAGTAATAGAGAAGAAAGAAGTTGGTGTTTATTTAAAAGCGAGTGGAGAATAAAAGTAAATAACTTTTGCTAAAGCTTTACTAGGCACTAGTCAGAACCTAGGTGGAATACTGTGAACAAACAGAAAATGTTGGAGAAACTCAAAACGTCTGGTGACATCTATGGACATCTATGGAGAGATGCAGAACCTCTCCACAGATGCTGCCAGACCTGCTGGGATACTCTAGCATTCTTTGTGTTTATTTCAGATTTCCAGCATCCATGTTGCTTTTATGAGAGGAATATTATGAACAGTTTTAAACACCTTATGTAAGGAAAGATATACTGGCATTGGAGGCAGTCCAGAGAAGCTTCAGTTGGCTGATATCAGGAATGGAGGAACTATCTTGTGAGGAGAGCTTGAGTAGATTGGACTTGTACGTATTGGAATTTGGCTGAATGAGAGGCAACTTTATTGAAACATACAAGATTCTTCAAAGAATTGACAAGGTAGACGTGGAAAGGTTATATTCTTGTGTGGTTGGATTCTATAAACAGAAGGCATAATCTCAGAATATAGGGGTTTCACACTTAAGACAGAGATGTGGGTGTGTGAATCTATGGAATGCTTTACCACAGGGGGTTGTTGAGGCTGGTCGTTAAGTGTAATCACAGCTGAGATAGACACATTTTTAATCAGTAAGGGAATCAAGAGTTACAGGGGAAATGCAGGAGAGTGGAGTTGAGGATGATCAGATTAGCCACGATTGAATGGCAGAACTGAGTAGGCAGAATGGCCCACTTCTGCTTCTACAGCTTAATGTCTTAAGGCATATAGAATAAATGTGTCCATATGGATTTACCGAGAAATCAGCCATGATACAATTGAATGACAGAATAGTCTGAAGAGCTACTATCATTCCTTATTTGCTAAATGGAAGAAGGGCTCCCTGATGCCCTTGGGTGGATATAACCTACTGGTGAGAATTACTGTTCATCTCCACCTTCTCATTCGATGAGCAGCTTGCTCTTTTCTGAATCAGCTTTGCTATATCCCCTGCTTACTGCACAGAATCATACCACACACAATGAAGTAGCTCAAGCAAATCTTGTGAGCAGAAATCCTAATGTGAAAATGAAGGCATGCTACAACATTCAGTGAAGTCATTGCCACTTAGTACAAACCACCCGACACTTTTACTCACTTTGCAACAGCCAGTAAAAATTAATTAGTACCTAGCCTGAAAATGGGCAATGATATCTTCAAATGGTGAGTAGTATCCTGCTGTTGAACACATGTTCAACTGTGAGAACTTAATAAAGGATGATTGCTGGAATAAAGAGGTCAAAAATGACATTGCTTGACAGAAAGTCAGCATTCTGCACTGACTAACATAACAATCTCTGCTTCTTTCTGGCATAAGTACTGAGCACACAGTCTAATGACCTGGACAAAATGGTGTCTGGTATGGCCAGCACTTGAAGTACATGCTTGTGGTGCAAAAACCACTTGGTTTTCCATAAATAAACCTTTCAGCCCTAACATTTGATTCTTATATACTAAAATCAATCACGATAATTGCCATACCCCACCGTGCATTCTAAATTGTCATACTTACAGGTGACACTTCAAGCTGAAATATCTGGAAAAATCAATTAATAATTTTGTATGTTAATTAATAAAATTGTGGATTACTTAATGAAGCTATTTTTAACAAATATCTAAATTACCATGTATAATTAAACACTTAAATATGTAACTTTGTTAAATTCATTATTTTCCTTTTTAAAGCAGACACAAATTGATGTGGAATTTTGATATCTCTTAGTTAAATCTAAACTGATTCAAACAATGTTGTGAATAACAATATAAAGCACAGAATGATATAGCTGATCAAACCACTTAGTTTTAAACAAAATAGAGTTGATTTACAAGATTACTGGCTGAAACACCAACAAAAGAGAACAGAATATAGAATAACTTGACCTGTCCGAAAACCCAACAGATTATCCCAACTTAATGATGCTGTTCCCAATACATGCAACAATCCCCATAAATACCCCTTGGCACAAAAGGTAAAATCAAACACAAGGCCTTACAGGAGAGAGGGAGATGGCAGTATGGAACACTCTCTTCCATGCAGCTATTTCTTGGATTAGTTGACCTGACTGCTTTCAGTGAATAGCCAGACTGCCAAAACAAAAAGAAAAGCTGAGCTGGAAGAACTGGCCCTACTCCTTTCATTTTACAAGTGTTTTTTTAAAAGAAAATCTTGAAAGCTTTTTTCTTGAGGCAGTATCAGTTAGCTATAATCAAATTGGTCCTAGAACCCATTCAAGCCCAGACTTTTTGGAACCTGTGCTTTACAAACCTCCTGAAAAAAAACCAAGGACAACATAACCTTGTTAAAGGAGCAGTATAATCACACTTAAGAGAATCCTGAACGAGGACTAGTAAGTCTCTTTGTACTTCAGATTTCCGCAGCGTTAACCCATTTAGAAAATACTTTGCGCCTGTATTCTTCTGACCAAATGGCATAACCTCAGAATTTCCCTTATTCTATTCCATCTCCATTTACTTTTACCAACTATCCTAGCCAGTCCAATTCCTTCTGTCCCCTCAACATTATTTGTCCCTCCACCAATCTTTATGTCATCAGCAAACACAGCAACAAGGCCCTCAGTTTCTGTAAATGGGGAGAGGGGAGTGAGCAGCGGGACCTGGGTGTCTTTGCACACCAATCACTGAAGGTAAGCATGCAGGTGCGGCAGGTGGTTAAAAAAAAAGTAAATGGTATGTTGGCCTTCATTGTGAGAGGTTTTGAACATGGGGCAGGGATGTTTTGTTGCAGTTATACAGGGCCTTGGTGAGGCTACGCCTAGAATACTGTATGCAGTTTTGGTCGCCTTTCCGAACGAAGGATGCTCTTGCTCTCGAGGGAGTGCAGTAAAGGTTTATTAGGCTGATTCTGGGAGTGGCAGGATTGACATATAAGGGGAGATTGACAAAGTTAGGATTGTTTTCACTGGCGTTCAGATGAGTGAGGGGGATCTCATAGAGACCTATAAAATTCTAACAGAACGAGATGCAGGGCGATGTTCCTGATGGTGGGTGTATCCAGAATCAGGGGTTATAGTCTGAGAATTTGGAGTGGACCATTTAGGAGAGAGATGAGGATACATTTCTTCACCCAAAGAGTGGTGAGCCTGTGGAATTCATTATCACAAGAGATAGTTAATGCCAAAACATTAAGTGTATTCAAGAGACAGCAAGATATAGCACTTGGGGCAAATGTGATCAAAGGTTATGTGCAGAAAGCAGGATTATGCTATTGAGTTAGATGATCAGCTATGATCGTGATGGATGACAGAGCAGGTTTGAAGGACAGAATGGCTTCCTCTTGCTCCTATCTCTATGTTTCATCCAGATTAATATATATAATGTGAATAGTTGTGGCCGCAACACCGACTCCAAAAGTCACTGGCTACCATCCTGATAAAAAGACCCATTAATGCCCATTGTATGCCTTCTGACAGTCAGCCTACACTCTATCTATGGCAGTATCCAACCACTAAGACCATGGGCTTTTATCTTATTTAGCAGTCTCCTGTGTGGCACCTTCTCAAAAGTCTTCTAGAAATCCAAATAGATCAAATCTGCTGGCTCTCCTTTGATAAACTTACTCATTATATCCTTAAAAAATTCTAACAGAATTCTAATAAGCATGACCTCTTGATGAAGCCAACTTGGAAATGCATGAGTAAATAGGGCCAAGCACTCTGCAATCTTGTCCTTAATTAAGGACTCTAAAATCTCACCAACAAATCAGGTCAGCCTAACTGCATATAATTTCCTGTACTAATGTTTTAACCAAACTCTGCTACACATATCACACAAGTTAAAGATTTAATCAAAATACTGAAAGTCCTGTTCCGTGACTACCTGGTCAGGTCCGCGCCCCCCAACAACCCACCCTCCCGTCCTGGCACCTTCCCCTGCCACTGCAGGAATTGCAAAATCTGCGCCCACACCTCCTCCCTCCCTCACCGTGCCGCCCACAATGTTTATTGAAGATGTTCTTGAATGATATCACTGCCCCATGTTCAAAACCTCTCACAATGAAGGCCAACATACCATTTACTTTTTTTTGCCGCCATTTGTGGGCGGCACGGTGGCACAGTGGTTAGCACTGCTGCCTCACAGCGCCTGAGACCCGGGTTCAATTCCCGCCTCAGGCGACTGACTGTGTGGAGTTTGCACATTCTCCCCGTGTCTGCGTGGGTTTCCTCCGGGTGCTCCGGTTTCCTCCCACAGTCCAAAAGATGTGCAG
>NC_057713.1:22914472-22917057 GCF_004010195.1 Chiloscyllium plagiosum
TCCAGAATCTGGTTTCCAGCATCTGCAGTCATTGTTTTTACCTATTTTACCTGACTGATCATCTCATGTGAACAGAAAACACTGACCAGTTTATGTTTATGCACATTTTAACGATTTCTCAATCTGTCAGTGATGTAGTGTTATACCATCTTGTGGATCACCTGGGTCTTGACCAAAACAGTCTTTCTGCATCTGAACATGCATTTGCAGGTGTAAACAAATATTGAATAGCTTCTAGATAGGTGTGACAAACCGCTACACTGAAGACTTTGCTAGTTTTGTCCACTCTGTAGTAACAGTGTTGCTTGTTCCTCAAGCATATAACTAATGTTGACTTACCACAATAACTTCATGTCATTGTCAATCCTCCAGCAATGCATCAATGGTATGACACCTTTTCTTGCCCAGATGGTCTTTCTTGAAGGGAGAGTGAGGGCAATGACCAATTCAGTTAGCCTCTCTGCAAATTCTTCTTTACAGTAGTGACACTCATGCCCTTTGCAGTGATATCATTCAAGAACATCTTCAATAAACATTTGGGTTTTCTGCCTGTGCATGAATTGCAATCTATTCATCAGGAAGTTGATATTGTGCATTGGTGCCCAAGCTCAGACCTTTTTCTGGATTTTTTTTTATCATTATCAGAAAGACCGGATATATTTATTCTATGAAGCCTTGCCAATAGCAGACTTTATCTCTGAAAATCTAAGAACTGTGGTTGCTGGGAATCTGAAACAAAAACAGAAGTTGCTGGTAAGAGAGAATGCAGAGTTAATGTTTAGGATACTTCGACCCTTCTTCAGAAGATTTTCAAAGTTCTCCTCTTAGGATCATTTAGCTTGATCTCCAAAACCAAACTGCATAAATTACTTATATAACTGTAAGTCAATGAGGAGTTTATTCCCATTATCAAATGTTTGTCTCCCATTTCTTGTTGAATACCTGTGGGCTTTTTTGCTAAATTAAAATAGAGTGTAGAACTTGTTTGCTCTTTATGTGCCTTTCTATTTGTTTATTTTATCTTCTTTTGCTTTTAATTCACTTTTTCACAATTGTGTCTTTTTAAAATAGGTTTTGCTGAGTATAGATCTGTACCTTGAAGAGGGAAAAACCTATAGTAACAGGTTCACACCAAATAATCACACCAGCCTTGGCACCAAATTTGAGAGAACACAATGTGGAATTAACCAACCACTACACAGGAGTAAACTTCTTTCAATTAAAAGGGGAAAAATAAACTAACGGTATCCTTTGAGTACTTAAATTAGCTTTAAGCCTGTAGGAAGGCTTTTTACTGTCAGTTTTGCTCTTAAAGCTGTAATAAATATTTTGACTGCTACACTTTAATTCTTATTTCAGGAATCAGGCTGAAACTTCATTCCTCATTAATTTCCAGCTTTACAGATATTAATCTTTAAGTGAAGAGATGATAAATCTGTCATCTGGTCATTTAAGTTGGAGATCTGTGCATGTGAACTTACTGTGTTTGGTCACTTGACTACTTTACAATCCAGGGTGGCCTAACCTTCACAGAGCATTCTTTATTTACTGGTACTTACAATATGGAGCCACCGTGATGTGATGTTACGTGATAGCTGATGATCTTCACCTATTGGTATGTGATGCTTATTTTGCAACATAACATATAAATAAAACAGGAGTTACTTGTTACTGAAAGTTTCGATCAACTTTTACGACAGAACCTGGTATTTTTTTTATTTCAATATATACTTTATTCATAGAAATAAATCTTTGGTACTTGTACAATTTGTCATGTCGTTCATAGATATATACAATGCATGTCTTAACATTACAAAGAACAGATTGAATTACTCGAATTTACAGTTATCCTATTTCCACTTCCCTTTATTAACCATCCAGTCTCTTATTATTTAACTATGGCTTCAGCAGAACCCACCTACTAAGTGGGTGCCCTATTATACTATAGCAAATGAACCTTCTTTAACCCCCGGTTTATGGGGTTACCATTGTCCATTTGACTGTCCTGTCTCTGGGGTAGCTGTCTGCATCCCCATGGTGAGCACGAACTGCTGAACCTTCGCTGGGCTATCCAGTCTCTTATTATTTAACTATGGCTTCAGCAGAACCCACCTACTAAGTGGGTGCCCTATTATACTATAGCAAATGAACCTTCTTTAACCTCCGGTTTATGGGGTTACCATTGTCCATTTGACTGTCCTGTCTCTGGGGTAGCTGTCTGCATCCCATGGTGAGCACGAACTGCTGAACCTTCGCTGGGCTGAGGTAGCTATCCAGGCTCTCACTGGGGTCATTTACCTGCTCTGGAGTCATTGAGCCAAGGCAAGGGTCCGCACCGTCCGCAATGGGACTGTCAGAGGATTACAGCTCTCAGTTGTCTGTAGTTGTGGGACAGTGGGTACCCCCTGGTTCTCACTGGGTGGAGGGTGGACTTTGGGGGATCTGTTGTTTCCTGGTTGGGAGGAAATGCCCTCCTCTTTATCTACGGCGCTCTGTCTCTTCTTCTGGTGGTGATGACCTTCTTTGCGCCCGTCTTCCCCATCCGAAGAGCTGGCCGTCCCTCCCTCGTGCAGATGTCTTTTCCC
>NC_057713.1:22922116-22952830 GCF_004010195.1 Chiloscyllium plagiosum
CGCTGCTCGTCCTGTAGGTGACAGTCAGCCAGCAGGAGGCAGTGGTCGGAGAAGAACACCGGCTTGATGTCAGTGGATCTGACCGAGAGCGTTCAGGACACAAACAGGTAACCTATCCTTGAGCGGATAGACCCGTCTGCCCGTGACCAGGTATATGCTGTATACGTCCGCTGCAGCGAACCCATAGCATCCGAATGTACTTTCTTAATAAACAGGATGCGGTTGACCGGTGTACGATCCTCTACATTCTTCACAGTCACCCGGACTGTGTTTCAAACCCCCTGCCCAGGGCTGTGGGCAGCTGTTGAGGCCATAGCTCTGAAGTTGGCTGGTCCCTGAATTGGCGTTAGGCTGAAGCCAGCATGAAGATCCACCAATAGCAGGTCAGCACAACCAAACGATCCTCCAACGTCCAATCACGATCCAGCGATGATATCCATCAGCTCCGATGACTCGCAACTTGACCCCTGTCCTGATAAGAACAGACACTTGATCTTAGCCAAAAGGATGAGAAGCGACAGAACTGGTATTTACATGTCTGCACTACAATTACAGGTACTTGCGTGTCTGCACTCAAATTGAGCAATTTGGATGTGCGGCAGCACGTCACCTCTGCCTGTCATGCTGCAAGAGGACGGAGCTCAGTAAGCTGGAGACTGAGACCATTATTCCATTAGGTCACATGGCATGACATGATAATGATGATATCACGGGCATGTACGTAAAAGGCATATCATATATCTGTTGCAAGGCATGACACCACACCTATCAGCATGCAAAACAGAGAACAAAAAGCAGGAGTAGGCCAATTGGCCATTCAAACTTGCTCCACCATTCAGTACGATTATGGTAATCATCCAACTCAATAGTCATTTCCTGCCTTTCGTCATATACTTTGATCCCTTTAGCTCCAAGAACTATATCCAACCCTTTCTTGGAAAATATGTTGCTTTGGTTTCGGACTGCTCCCTCTAACATATTAAAATTCATTTTGATGTCAGTTTGGTTCAGAACTGACACAAGTAACTCTGTACCAGATGGTAATTGCATTAAATTTTACAAAAAACTATACATAATATTGAACATGTGATTTCAGCTTGTATTTCAGTATGGTACCTCATTGCTTTGCTGGAGCTGCTGTCTTTAAGATGTGAAGTAGATTTTTTGTCATGTTAATGATAATGAAGAGATTCATTAACTCTGTGGATTAGTTCATTTAAAAAAGTAAAATATATTTTAGATTATGAAAAAGACTTTGTAGAAAACCGGTTGATTTCTGTGTGTTCAGCTTGCTGGCATAAAGCAGATGACATTACAGCCGGAGTTTCAACATTGTATGTACACAGCACAGAGCACTTAAAGATGAACATTCTTACAGGTGAGGGACATGTTCCATAAATTTTAAACATTAAAATACACTGCTCTAAACTGGGGTATAGGGTACACTGGAAAGGTAATACAGAGGAACTGCGATTATCTGAAGGACATGAGTTGGGAGTATTTTGTTTGGTTACTCAAATGCCAGATAACATAGTTAGCTGAGCATCAGGACCATGCGATCTTGCCGGATAATCTGACAGCTGGATAACTGAATACTGGATAATTGAGGTTCCTCTGTACTTATTGCCTTTCCCCAGTTGTCCTGTGGGCAATAAGATTCCACAATACAACATGGCTGGTGTAATATATAAGGTAGACTGAGAAGAGATAGAAGGTTACAGTACTGAAAGATATGAGTGAACCCTTTAGGAACTGAAACAATCCCCAGATTATATCCACATTTTCTGCTGCTAGCCCAGGAATTGCCAACAATTGCAAATTCATTAGTTAAAAACTACAAGACTTCTGAATTCGTCAACATATTAGAAATTCTTTAATTTATAGAATCCAACCCATAATCTGCTAAAGTGAAAAAAAATGTTATTTTATTTCAAACAAATAATTTTTGAGGTTATCATATAAACTTTTAAAATACTACTAATTCATATATTGGATTAATTTTTAAATGGCTTTACTTACTGGAAGAGGAATTGGAGATATGTACACCAATGTTTATGTGTAGCATTAGTGGTACCTTTCAGCACATGATCACATGCTGTCATAAGCTTAATGAAT
Organism: Chiloscyllium plagiosum; assembly: GCF_004010195.1. Classification (NCBI taxonomy): domain Eukaryota; kingdom Metazoa; phylum Chordata; class Chondrichthyes; order Orectolobiformes; family Hemiscylliidae; genus Chiloscyllium; species Chiloscyllium plagiosum. Next base: position 22,924,232 of record NC_057713.1, read on the forward strand.
GCTGACATCAAAATATAACTTATGTTCAAATTACTTTGAAAATTGTTTAGACATTATTTGTCTAACATCATACATGAAGAATAGCCAATGGAATTTGGAAAACTGGTGTTTGAACCTAGCACAAGTTGATACTTTTAGGAAATAAAACAAATATCTGCTCAAATGTTAAGGTTCACATTGAAATGCGGTGAAATTCTTCTCTGTATCATTCAAAAGATAAGTTGGAAGTGATTAATTGATTACAACAGGACTGATCAGCTCACTCATTTGGCAATAGTTTGCATGCTTTAGGAATTTGATTATGTGTCAGATCCTAGTCTAACCTTATTTACATGTAAATTTTGAATATATATCATAGACAGAAATACTCTCGAGAAACTAATGTACTAAGAACCATGACATTCTGGGGAATAGAACAGGAATCAGACTATTGTTAACTCTGCACATGGATGCCAATAGGTCTTAGATCAACTGAATTATTAATATATTCAGAAAGATTTATTCATACTGTCCTGATATTTGTCAATATGCTTATAAAGTTTATAAAGATATAGTTAGCATAATAACTACATGTTAACAGAGCTGCCATGCTCATATTATAACTATCGTGCTGTGCCATTCAGTACAGACATAAAGCTAGGAAACTTGTCAAAATTGTCACAAAGCCTTAGTCAAGTCAAAGGAGTCTGCTCAGGACATCCCAGTACAGAAAGTCAAGGCAACCTCTGATACCCATCCAGTGTCTTCTCAGGGCTGTTAGAGTCAAGATCTTCTGCTGATGAGGGTTGAGGAACCAAAAGACAGGAAGCCCATTGGGTTTGGTACATTTTGGCGCAGCCGTTTGGGCGCCGGCCTTTTGGCATGGCCGTTTGGACGCCAAACCTATTTGGCGCCAGCCCATTTGGCGACGGATGTTTTGGCACTAAGAACATTGCTTTAATTGTAAATCTGTCTGTATGGACAGCTTTAGTGTAACAAAATTACAATATATCTGTTATGAACTAAATAAAGCTACGTTACAGCTTTTAGTGATTAACAGTTTTAATGTTTTTATTTTTCAATAAAGTTACAGTTTTAAAACATTTTAAAGTTCTACCTTTGAATGATGATCAATCAATCAACATTTTTTTCCTAGCGCCAAAACATCCGGCGCCAAATGGGCTGGCGCCAAATCAGCTGGCGCCCAAACGGCTGTGTCCAATCATCCCATTCCGAGCCCATCAGCCATCTTGACTTATTCTGCTTGAACTGGGGTCCTTTTTCTCTTGGGATGAGAGAGAGGCAGATTTATGAAAGATAAAAGTGGATGGAACCCAACCTTACTGTCTAAGGATATGGGATAGGCCGTACAGGACTGAGGTAAGGAAAGATTTCTTCACCAGAGAGTGGTAAGCCTGTGGAATGCTCTGCCACAGAAGGTGGTTGAAGCTTCTTATGGTTAAAGTGATCAAAAGTTATAGGGTGAAACTGTGAACAGGATGATCAGCTCTATTCACATTGAATACAGAGCAGGATCGAAGCACAAAATGGCCTACTCCTGTTGATATTTTCAATGTTTCTACAGGGCACAGCTCTTTCAGTTGATACAGAAGAGAGGTTACCCAAGCGGATGAATAGATCACACAGAGAGCATACAGGTAAAATGCTGTCACAGTTTGTAGTGGATGAGAGCGAAGATGATGTAGGCATTTGTGAGAATGGTAAAGCATGTCTGTTGATGTGAGATGGCTACAGTAGCAGAGACTGAATAAGTATGCTGTATTTAATAAGCTGGAGTATTATGTACATTCTGAGCACCTCACTGGAGGAAGGATGTGAATATATTGAAAACAGTGCAGAAGAGGTTTACAAGAATACTTTCAGGGATGACACCACCTGTTATGAGGAACAATTGGAAAAGTTGGGACTGTTTTCTTTAAAATGGAGAAGGCTAAGCGGAGATTTGCTAGTTGTTTTCCAAACCATGAGGATACAACTGATAAGGAGGAACTGTTCCAATTGTAATTGCTTTGAGGTCCAGAGGGGACAGTGTTAGAGCGTTTTGTGAAAGTAGCAAGTACAAGGTGAGAAAAATCTTCTTCACACAATGAGTATAAAGGAATGCACTTCCTGGAAGTGTGTTGGGGACAGGTTCAATTGACACACTCAAGAGGACATTGCATGATAATTTAAATAGAAAAAAATGCCAGGGTTACAGGGAAAAGACAGGATATTGACATAAAGTTAAAAATGCTCAGAGTCCCATTGTAGTCATGATGGACGAGTTGATGTTTCGGGTGTAACCCTTCTTTAGGACTGGGGATCGGTGTAGGGGGAGCTGCAGATAAAGGGGGTAGTGGGGGTAGAGTGGTGAATTGGAGATAGGTGAAGACAGGTATGACCTGGTTGGTCAATGGGAGGAATGAATCTGATTGGTAGCAGAGAGGAGTGGAAGGGAGGGCGAGGGGCTGGGAAAGGAGTCGGGGGATGGGAAGGGAGGCTATTTGAAATTGGAGAACTTAATGTCTAGATTAGAGTGGTGCTGGAAAAGCACAGCAGGTCAGGCAGCATCTGAGGAGCAGGAAAATCGACATTTCGGGCAAAAGCCTTTCATCAGGAATATTCCTGCTCCTTGAATACTGCCTGATCTGCTGTGCTTTTCCAGCACCACTCTAATCTAGACTCTGGTTTACAGCATCTGCAGTCCCTGTTTTTACCTTGGAGAACTCAATGTTGAGTCCTCTGGGCTTATGCTGCCCAGGCTCCTTGTGCATTAATAACAGTTTTGTGATTGTGTGATAGATTAAATGATATAAGAGGCATCTTATCTAGTGTTTATTATTGGATGTGGGCAATTTATTTTGCTAAATACTGAAGATAAGTATTGAGTTATAAGTATGTTTCTGTTGTGAGCAGATTCACTTAATTGTTTCTGGAATATCAGTGGAGGAGCCACAAAAAAATTTTTGGAAAATGACATTGAGTTATCAAATCATACAGCACAGAAACAGACCCTTCAGTCCAACCAGTCCATGCCAACCATGTTCCCAAACTAAACTAACCCCACCTGCCTGTACTTGGCCCATATCCCTCCAAACAATTTTTATTCATGTATTTATCCAAATGGCTTTTTAGCATTGGAACTGTACCCGCACCCACAACTTCCTCTGGAAGTTCATTACACACGTGAACCACTAAGAAAAAATTGCTCCTTATGTCTTTTTAAAATCTTTCTCCTTTCACTTAAAAATATGCCCACTAGTCTTGAAATCCCCTACCTGAGGGAAAAGACACCTGCCATAGCCCTTATTTATACCCCTCATGATTTTATAAACCTCTGTAAGGTCACCCAACAATCTCTTATGGTCCAGTGGAAAACGTTCCAGCATACCCAGTCTCTCCTCAAAACTCAAACCCTCCATTCCCAGCAACATCCTGGTAAATCTCTTCTGAACCTTCTCCAGCTTAATAATATCCTTCCTACAACAGGGCAACCAGAACTGCACACAGTACTCCAGAAGATGCCTCATCAATGTCTTGTACAATGTCAATATGACTTCTTAGCTCCTCTACTCAAAGGTCTGAACAATGAAGGCAAGTGTGGTAAATGTCTACATGTGATGCAAACTTTAAAAAAATATGTACCTGAACTGCTAGATCTCTCTGATCCAAACACGACACAAGGCCCTACTTTTAATTGATGGATAAGTCAAAGAGCCACCATGGAGATTCACTCCCTATTTATAACTACAAGGCAGGTTCCTTTTTCTGTATGTAGGTAAGATAATAAACACTGTATATGTACAGAAAATAATTCCTGACTCTTGCTCTTTCATTTTGTTGAGAAAAACAGTTGCAACAGCTTTTCCCTTACAATCCCGCAGAAATAATAAACTATTTGAATCGTTTGCATTGCTAACCCAAGTTATCATTTGTAACACTCTTCCCCATGTGTTTATTTTCAATCAGCTGACAACATCTTATATTGTCAAATGCTTTTTAATTAACCATTTCAGGATCGTTCATTAGAAAGAGTCTACTTGCTGCGCATTTTAGCATCTTTTGTTACAAATCAAAGCTTATGGAACTGAAGGCATAGTAATGATCTGTTTAGAATAATGGTTAGATTTTAAAGGTGGGGAATGGGAATTGTGTTCATATGCATGAATTGGAAGGTAGTGACTTGCGGTGTTCCACAAGGATCTCTACTGGAACCTCGAATATTCAGTACATTTATCAAAGACTTAGGTAACATAATAGAGAGTCATAAATCAAAGCTTGCCAATGACACAAAGATTGGTGGTATAGTAAATAATGTAGACGGGAGCATGAAATTACAAAGAGACATTGATGGATGAAGTGAATAGGCATAAATATGACAGATGGATTTCAGTGCTGCTAAATGTGAGGTCATGCATTGGAACCAAAAATGGATAGCTCCAAATACTTTTTTAACTGGTACAGAGTTGGGAATAGTGAACTCGTAAAAACAAGGGGTCTATGAACTAAGATCACTAAAACGCAATAGTTGCAAATAAAAGCAAAAAGGCTAATGCAACCCAAGTCTAAATATTGGTTAAAAGAGGCAGGAAGTGTTTTGGAACAATATGAAATCTTGCTTAGGCCACATCTAGGGTATTGTGGACAATTTGTGTTAGGGGGCTTCAATGCTTAGATTATGAGAAGAGTTTACTAAAAGATTTGTATTAACTAAAATAGAAAATGCGCAGGGATGATTTGAAAATATGGCAATGTTGCAAGGAAGTTCTCAGATGCACGTAAACTATTTCCCCTGGCAGAGACATACAAAATCATAAGAAATAGGAACTTGGGTAGACAGTTGGCCCTTCAAGTCTGTTCTGCTTTTGCTAAGATGATAAATTATCTTTACTTTCCTGCCTGTCACTATAACTCTCAACATCTACCATGATCAAAAATGTATCGAATGGAAATTAAAAACTTGAAAACACTAAATAACATTATTTAAAAATCCCACAACACCAGGTTATAGTCCAACGGTTTAATTGGAAGCACTAGCTTTCGGAGCGCTGCTCCTTCATCAGGTCATTTTAACTTTGTACACTCCAGTCCAACACCGGCATCTCCAAATCATTAAATAACATAGCTTTCATTGCTCCCAATGGAAGAGATCCCAAAGACACTCTGAAAAAGAAAAATCCTTCCCACCTCTGTATTAAATGGGAGACCTCTTATTCTGAAACAGTGGCTCCTTCTTTTAGATTCCCTAACCGAAAGGAAATTTCTTTGACAGTCCACTATGATTTGATGATAGATAAGTCCAGTGTATAAACTGCAGACTCTGCCAGATGGAGTGCAAGTAATGCTTGAAGGGCTGAGTAGATGCATTGTTTGGCAGATTGTTCAGTGCATCGTTCGTGATTCCTCAGATAGTAAATCAGCCATTACCAAGTGCAACAAGGTATGGATAATACCCAGGCTTAGGCTGACAAGTGGCAAGTAACATTCATGTCACACAAATGTCAGACTGTGATCATCACCAATGAGAGATAATGTAAGCACCGCCTCTTGACATTTGATGGTGTTAGCTGAAAATGTGTTGCTGGAAAAGCGCAGCAGGTCAGGCAGCATCCAGGGAACAGGAGAATCGACGTTTCGGGCATAAGCCCTTCTTCAGGAATCCCAAAACGTCGATTCTCCTGTTCCCTGGATGCTGCCTGACCTGCTGCGCTTTTCCAGCAACACATTTTCAGCTCTGATTTCCAACATCTGCAGACCTCACTTTCTCCTCATTTGATGGTGTTACCATCACTGAACCCCTCACTATCAACATCCCAGGGAGTTACCATTGACCAGAAACTCAGTTAAACTTGTCACATAAATACAGTGGCTACAAGAGCAAATCAGAAGCTAGGAATACTACGGAGAGTAACTCACCTCCTGACTTGCCAAAGCCTGTCCACCATCTACACAGCATAAGTCAGGAGTATGATGGAATACTCCCCACTTGCTTGGACAAGTGCTCCAACAAAACTCAAAAAAGCTTGACACCATCCAGGACAAAGCAGCATGCTTGATTAGCACCAAATACACAAACATACACTCCCTCCATCAAAACATTCAGTGAGAGCAGTGTGTACTATCTACAAGATGCACTGCAGAAATTCACAAAAGATCCTTCCAAACCCACAACCATTTCCATCTGGAGGGACAAGGGCAGCAGATAGATGGGAACATCGCCACTTTCAAGTTCCCCTCCAAACACTCACCATCTTGACTTGGAAACGTATTGCCGTTCCTTCACTGACACTAGGTCAATATCTTGGAATTCCCTTCTGAATGGCATTATGGGACAACCTACAACAGGTAGACTGCAGTGATTCAATAAGGCAGCTCACCACCACCTTTTCAAGGTCAACTAGGGATGGGCATTAAAATTGGTAAGCCAGCGATGCCCACTTCCCACAAATGAATATCATAAAAAAACCCACATCCCATGAACATGTAATAAAAAGGTTGACAGGCTCTCACTGTTTGCTTAGACCACTGGCAACAAACACTCTCTTTTCCTTCAGTTTCCTCAGGGAAGGCCAGACAGAATCAATTGCCCTTCTGCCACTTGAATGGTGCCTGTCAGGCCTTCTTCACTATTAAGGTCCCCCAGAGATGGAAGTTTTGCAAGCAATTCCATATAGCACTAGTGCCAGCAGGAGAACAGTGGTTTCTGGTGGCAATTCACCCTCAGACGTCCAGGCTCAATGAAGTCCACAAGCAAGTGATGACAGAATAGGGACAGTGGTCACTAGAGCGAGGGGTGTTGGTATAAAGTTCATTCGGCAAGCCCAATCCTCCAATTCTGGTGATGAATCCGTAAATCAGCCAATGAATGAATCATGACTTTAAGAGGTGTATTTTGTCCTTTTTGTTTAGAAAAATTGGAGAAGTTGAGATAGAAGTGTCGAGCGTTCTATTCCAAGCCAATAAAGTAAATGGCTTATGAGGCCTTGGGGTTTTTTCAAAGTCAGAGCAATAGAATCAGAATGAAGGGATGGAGTCAAGCTCCCACAGAAACAGGATTTTAGCTTAAATTTCAGGAGCTGTTGCGGTTTGGAGGTTGCTGTACTTCTCTCCCAGCTACAGAAAAATGCTTGAGTTCTGTCTGGATTTTCACTTGATTAATAAGAGATGATAAATTCTTAATCTCGCAAGGAGTTAAGGGATATGGGGAGAGTGCAGGTAAGTGGGGTTGAATTGCCGATCAGCCATGATTGAATGGTGGAGTGGACTCGATGAGCTGAATGGCCTTACTTCCACTCCTATGTCTTATGATCTTATGATGTTCTTTTCTCCTGGTTTGGAGAATTGCATATGAGACAAAATATTTTATTTAATTTACCTTTGCCAAGGGTGTATTTATTGGATGTTACTATCTTGAACATCCAATCAGTCGTAGTTAACATAAATAAATATTATCTTGTTAATTATTTTGATCGAGTTACAGTTAAGCTACTTTTCTAAAAATAAATCTTCCTTTATTATAAAGTGTAATAATAATGTGCGTTTAGTTCCAAGATTGGTAGTTTGGCCAATCAAATTGCATCCAGAACATGACACCTTACACTTGATGCTGATTCTGGGCTTCCAGATGCATGGATTCCTCATTAGTTCCTGTGGATATTTGTAGCGTAGAGGCCATGGAGACAACAACAGGTTCTGTGTCTGGAACCATTGTGGACAGTTCCAATGAGCCTCCATTGGGAATATCATTAACAAAGTAGCTCCTCAGGAGGTGAATCAGGTAGTCATTGCAGCAGACACAAATGATTTTTAACTAGTATCACCTAACCATGGAGATCTCTGATAAGGAGGGCAATGGGATGCCTCTACATAGATCTTTTACGTATCTAAATCTACATGATTTAGATGCATTGTGTAAAAGTCATGGAGCACATATTCAATACAAGACTGTAAGAATTTTAGGAAAAACGAGAACTTTTCCCCACACCCTCACATCAAGAAAAAAGGGCAACATTGCATATGGTATGGACATTTCACAGAAAATTCACAGAAAGTTACAATACAGAAGGAGACTATCCAGATCAACATGTCTGCGCTAGCTCTTTAAATGAGCATCATCACCTACTGCCAGTCTCTTGCTTGTTCCCCATATCCCTGCACATTATTTCGACCGAAATAATCATCTAAAACCTCTTGAATGCTTGCTAACAACTTGCGGTGTGAAAAAAGCTTTTTCTCTGACCACCTTTTGCAAATGAGTTTAAATCTGTTCTAAACCTTCTCACTCTCAATCCTTTTACAAGCAGGAACAGTTCCTCCCAATCTACTCTCCCAAGCCAACAAACAATATTGAAAATCTCTTTCAGATCTCTGTCATCTTTATTGTCAAAGGTGTGAGGTGATCAGCCTTTGAGGCTTTCAATTATTGGAAAGTGTTTGTGAATCATAGAACTGAGGTTAAACTGTTCACCTCACATTATTCCTGCTTCAGTCATTATTAGGATTAATTTACAATGTCCAGTGGCATGATGAGACTTCATGGCTAGGATGTTGAATCAACATAGTTTATTGTTATGAAGTTGAAGGCATGGACTGTAACTTTAAGAGAGCGTGAATGTTGTTTGGAACTGAGAGATTACAAGAGCAGTCTCAGAGTATATTGGAAAATTGAAAATATGTAACATTTGCCTGTGAAGTCGATACCTGAATTGGTTGCTGTTTTGACAACAATTCAAATTTAACCAATCAGTTTAAATTATGCCTCAGGATACTAAAACCCCAACGTGTTTGAATTTATTGTTTTGACATTATCAAACCAATGAGATGATCTGATGGTGGGGATATCAATAATGGCAGGCATTTTGAAAATTGGAAAAGCAACTGCCATTGAGAGAGAGAGATCCAAGACATTGAAACACTCTCTATCAAAGGTCCCTTTTCATATGAAACATCTTCACAGTAAAAAGAAAGAAGACAACCCAGAGCAATCTTCAGCCAGAAGAGGTAACACACACTGAAGACGACAGCCACTGTATAGTTTTGAAATTAAATTGATGTAATTTCAGTAAGTGTTTTATTAGAACAATATATTGTGATAGAGTTGGAGGCAGGTAATAAGCAGTTAAGAGAAAGGGGGGCTTAGAGCTGTGAATAGTTGTTGTTTAATGCTCACGTTTAGAGTTAAAGAATAAATTAATAATATTTTCTTTAATTAGTGGAATTTGGGAGTTTTCTGTCACTCATACTTTAACAGATTACGAGGCGAGGCGAGCTTTTCTGGGTATTTGGTTTAATTAACAGAAGGTTTCACCGCTGTGTCGTAACCACTTACTGCACAATGTTCACATCCAGAATTCTGTCACAATAGATCTCTTTAATCACTACTTTGTGTGCCTTATTACTGAAGTCGTCTCTCACCTTGCTCACAAGTATAGCTTGCTTCCTCAGTCAAAATGAACACTTGGCATACAATTTGGGTTTGATAGCAACTATTTTTCATTTCCATTGCACACTTGTGATTTGGATGAGATAAAAAAAAATCACAAAGAATAATTCATGGAGTAAGTTGCAGACTCGCCTGTCAATCCAGGTAACGTCTCTTCCCCACCACCATGATCCTTTATGCTTTCTTCTGCCTTGCAATTCCCGTCAGTCCCAACAAGTATAAACCAATCCATAATCCCACTGTCACAAGGAAACATTATTTAGAGGTGATTGAGGACTGGACAGTAATGAAGGGACAGAGTTGCTGCTGGTAAAATTGTTGCCATGGACTCGCTTTCTGTTTGACTGGGGTCAGAATCCATATTTAGTCCTGATGTCAGGTCCACAGTGTACTGGCAAAATTCCAGTCATCATTTGTATATCACGAGAGTGCAAATTTTGTCATGAATCAGATAATTGATCAGCATTTTAGAATGTAAACTTTTTTTTAAAAGCATGAGATTTCATGAAAAGTTTGCTGATTTATTTAAGGAGTGGTAACTGAGTCAATTTAACAAATGAAAACAGAACATTTTTAATCAGCATGTTTGGTTCACTACCTTCAATGTTAAATAAAAATAAAGCTACTTTAAAATAAAACTGTAGCAACTCCTTTTTTAGTAATGATGCCGAATAGTAGTTGGTTTCTTAGCCATTAATAAAATATTTTAAGGAGTTAAAACATCCTGGTGAATGTCCTCACACCTAAAACATCCTATTTACTCAGAATATCCTTGAAGACTGACAAGTCACCACAATTAGCCAAAACATTTATTGGTGATCAATTTGATTGGAGGGGGTAATCAGTTTTATCAATGGTAAAGGCCAAGGCAGAGCATACAACCATAGAAACTCAACTCAAGCCGAACATAATTCATATTCAAAATTCTTTGATCTTTTGGTTTGGATGGTTTTGATCAAAGCAGATTGGTAAAGCCCTTTGCCAAGAAAAATAAAATGCTTGAAACAGGAAGTGATCAATTGAACTGGTTAAGACTAATCTTTCTATATTGGTAATAAAAGTCCTGAAAGATTTTCTATGTTTTCTCAACCCTGTGTTAATCAAACAAATTTATTGCCTGCTACTATTTAAATTCACTTCACTGGTAATCGATTCAAATTTAATTTTGCTGAACTCAATATGTTAGATTTTCATTGTTTCAGAGTTAAAGCAGCTTCATATCATCAGATGGATGCATTACTAATATATTGATAATCCTCAAAAATCCTCATCTTCATTTTTTAATAGATGTTGATTCGGTACTTTGAAAAGGACTATTGACTGCTGCATTTCAACTCAAGAAAAATGATAAGAAATATAACTACATCTTACGAGTCTCCCAAATCTTCCACTATTACATTAACATTAACACAATTGACTGTAAAATCAGAACTGCTGCACATTTCTAAAGCTACACTTTCCAAAACTTTAACTCATCTCCCTGTTATGGAAAGATTTATGTCAAGAGCTTTGCCTTGTATAAATTACCCTGGGGTTTATTGTTCAAAAATATTCTGAAAGCCATCTCAAACACCAGTTTGCCTGACTCAAAATTGGACAACAGATACCTCCACACATCAAGTTTTGTAAAGCATTGCATCGTATGTGGAGAAAGTGAGGACTGCAAATGCTGGAGATCAGAGTCGAGAGTATGGTGCTGGAAAAGCACAGCAGGTCTTGCAGCATCCAAGAGACAGGTGAGTCAATGTTTTGGGCATAAGCCAAAGCATTTACCTCACCACTAATGGTGCTAACCATCAACAATGTGCAGAGAGGCACATACAGATTTGGAAGGTTACCCTATAGGAAAGTACTGTGGTATGAACTTGGAATATTGCATAACATCCAATGTTGTGTTAAGAAAATAGCAACTGTAAAATTAAAATGATCAGAATCATGTACATCACTTCTGCTGAAAACAGAATCTGAAAAATCATATACATATGAATTAAAGACTCACTTTTTTGTCTGCCATTTCTATGCATTCCATTGAGAAGCTGAATTACAAGATGACTTATTCAGGGTGTGTCCAAGGTTATCAATGCCATTTACATTGTCCTTTTTTGTCATAACATCATAGAATTTTACAGCATGGTCCAACTTGTTCATGGTGACCAGATATCCTAAATTAATCTAGTCATATTTGCCAGCATTTGGAACATATCCCTCTCAACTCTTCCTATTCATATACTCATCCAGACACTTCTCAAATGTTGTAATTATACCAGAGGAACTGCTTCCTCTGGCAGTTCATTCCATGCATGTCCTACCTGTTGCATGAAACCACTACCCCTTAGGTCCCTTTAAATCTCTCCCCTCTCACTTAAAACCTATGCCCTCTAATTCTGGGCTCCTTACCCCAAGAAAAGACCTTGGCTATTCACCCTATCCATGGCCCTCATGATTTTATGAACATCTATCAGGTCACCCTACTGTGTAAAAAAAAAGCACGGTGGCATTAGTGGGCGGCACGGTGGCACAGTGGTTAGCACTGCTGTCTCACAGCACCAGAGACCCGGGTTCAATTCCCGCCTCAGGCAACTCTCTGTGTGGAGTTTGCACATTCTCCCCGTGTCTGTGTGGGTTTTCTCCGGGTGCTCCGGTTTCCTCCCACAATCCAAAAATGTGCAGGTTAGGTGAATTGGCCATGCTAAATTGCCCGTAGTGTTGGGTAAAGGGGTAAATGTACGAGAATGTGTCTGGGTGGGTTACGCTTCGGTGGGTCCGTGTGGACTTGTTGGGCCGAACATGTGGACTTGTTTCCACACTGTAAGTAATCTAATCTAATCTGTAAGTAATCTAATCTAATCAAAATACCCCTAAGTCAGTTAAATGAATAAGGATGTGTACTTCCAAAGAACCTCTCAACATCTTGAGACAGACACCATGTACTTTACAGTCAAGTGTTAATTTTGTTACTAATATAATCGTGAAAATACTTGTAATTTTGGCACATCAGACTCTCACAAACATGAACAGCAGTGATGTATTGGTCATCTGATCTGTTTGAAATGCTGGTTGAGATGTAAATATTGGGAAAGGAAGAGAGAGTGAGGGAGGGGGAAGGAGAGAAAGAGGGAGGGGAGGAGAGAAAGGGGAGGGAGGAGCAAGAGAGAGACTGAGGGAGGGGGAGAGAGAGATTGAGGGAGGTGGAGAAGAGAGAGTGAGGGAGGGGAAAGGAGAGAAAATGAGAGAGAGAGTGAAGGAGGGGGCAGGAGAGAGAATGAGGGAGGGGCAAAGAAAGCAAGTGAGCGATGGGGAGTGGGGGAGGGACTTAATATTACCAAAAACACATTGAAGATGTTTAAAACTTGGTAAAGTTCTCAATGTTACTTGCAAACAAAAAAAATGCATTATCTATTTTCTTTGTGATCGAGTATAACTCACTCCTGATAGTGAGCAAGTAAATAGATTTAATAAAATCAATCAGAGAAGAATTTCATTCTGCTATTGGTGCATTTTGATAATACTGTTGAAAACCGTCCCAACAGCATTGCCTACACAGCATTATTTCAAGCAATAATAAAGTATATTAACATTCCTTAATGTTGTCTAACACAGCACCAACTCAAATGTAAGGATTTAGGCCTTCCACATCCATTGCTTGGCAGTTATGTTGCTACGATGAGTGGAGAGTGTCAAGCTCCTGGGAGTGGTCATCCACAACAAGCATTTTTGGACTCTTCATGTAGGTACACTGGTTACAAAGGCATCAACAATGTCTCTTCTTCCTCAGGCAGCTGTGGAAATTTGGCATGACGGCGAATACCCTTACCAACTTTTATAGGTGCACCATCGAGAGCATTCTGTCTGGATGTATCACTACCTGGTATGGCAACTGTATCATTCAATATCGGAGACGGTTACAGAGAGTGGTGAACTCGGTCCGGACAATCACAAAAGCCTACCTCCCATCTATAGAATCCATCTACCAGGCCCGCTGTCAAGGAAAGGCCGCCAGCATTCTTAAAGATCCATCCCACCCTGGCAATGTTTTTCTACAATCTCTACCACTGGGGAGAAGGTACAGAAGACTGAACACTCATACCAGCCAATTTCAAAACAGTTTTTACCCTACTGTTGTTAGAATACTGAATGGACTCGCACACTCTGAACATTTGCCTGTACCTGTGTTTTGGTTTTTGCCATGGCTTACCTATTATTTACTTATCTATGCTACTTAACTCTGTGATCTGTCTGTATTGCTCGCAAGACAAAGCTTTTCACTGTGCCTCAGTACACGTGACAATAAATTCAATTCAATTCACTTCAATTCACCACTGAATTCCTGAGTTTTCAGGCCTGTTAAATCAGGTCTGCAGGCACCAGAGAGTCCAAAGAGTACTGCTGGGCTACCTGTCTCAGGTCGGAGAATGAAATTTGGCTCTGTCACCTTGGCACATCATTTGCAAGTCTGATGACAACATACATCACCGTGAAACTTGTTAAATTTCTTTTTTAAAAAGTGTGTGGAATCTGAAATTGTTTTAAAGAGCATTTTAAACAGTATGCTTAAGACTTTGAATCAACTGTTAAGGGATTGTTGGATAATACGGTATAATGTCCCATGTGACATGGAAACTCTTAGGCTGGAAGTAGTGTTAAAGGAGAGAATCTACAATAACAAACATATGTGGTAGCAGACACAAAAAATATCTGGAGCCAGAATATGATCCTCATATAGATGGAAATGTGTTGCTGGAAAAGCGCAGCAGGTCAGGCAGCATCTAGGGAACAGGAGAATCGACGTTTCGGGCATTAGCCCTTCTTCAGGAATGAGGAAAGTTGGTCCAGCAGGCTAAGATAAAAGATAGGGAGGAGGGACTTGGGGGAGGGGCGTCGGAAATGTGATAGGTGGAAAGAGGTCAAGGTGAGGGTGATAGGTCAGACTGGGGTGGGGGCGGAAAGGTCGGGAAGAAGATTGCAGGTTAGGAAGGCGGTGCTGAATTTGATGGATTTGACTGAGACAGGCTGGGGGGAGGGGAAATGAGGAAACTGGTGAAATCCGAGTTCATCCCTTGTGGTTGGAGGGTTCCTAGCCGGAAGATGAGGCGTTCTTCCTCCAACCGTCGTTTCGCTGTGGTCTGACGATGGAGGAGTCCAAAGACCTGCATATCCTTGGTGGAGTGGGAGGGGGAATTGAAATGTTGAGCTACCCTGTAGCCTCTTTCCACCTATCACATTTCCGACGCCCCTCCGCCAAGTCCCTCCTCCCTATCTTTTATCTTAGCCTGCTGGACCAACTTGCCTCATTCCTGAAGAAGGGCTAATGCCCGAAACGTCGATTCTCCTGTTCCCTAGATGCTGCCTGACCTGCTGCGCTTTTCCAGCAACACATTTCCATCTCTGATCTCCAGCATCTGCAGACCTCACTTTCTCCTCATATAGATGTTCAAGTGGACTGTAATATTTGAAGATCTGAATTACTGTGTGCATTGCTTGTAGACACTGAAGAAAAAAAATGGTTTAATACAGGCAACCGCATCATGAACTGGAATGATATTGGTTGACCAATTAAAATTAATTAGGTTTACATAATATGCTACCAGTGTAAAATCTTCAATGTGATCCTGCTGTTTTTGTCCTCAGTGTCTCAGACATCATATTTAATTCCATTGTTTTGACCTGAGGATAACGCCACCCCCGGGATTGTCAGGTTGCAGGAAACACAGTATGACTCAGGCCACAGCCAACATTTGAAGATTAAATCCAATATGAGGTCCAGCTGAAACATATTGAAAGACTATACTCAGTTAATATTTGGAAACTCACAATATCATATTTTCCATTGCTCACAAGAGGTAGAACTTTAAGATAACATAATCGGTTTTGTGACAGACTGAGTTGTGCTGTCTTGATTTCCAATTATTTATAATTATATACTATTCCACCAAACCCTGTGTTTAAGTATTGTCATCTTATTTTTCAGTCTGTTTCTCACTAATGTATGAAAAGTTAACATTTTACTATTAATTTATGAATTTTTAAATAAGATAACAGCAACTTGATATTTCTTTTTCCACTCCCATTTGAAAATTACACTCTGTTAGTGCAGAAATATTTTGTTGATGCAGTATTTTTCTGCATACAGAAAGTCATCTCAAAGTTTTGCACATGACAAGGAAGGAAACAGCTGTAGTTGAGTAGAAGGGATCAAGGGGAAAAGAAAATTTTAGGCTGAATAATTGAAATCATGATTTAAGGCAAGAGTTTGACAAGAGTTTGTATTCAGGGAGAGCAGAGTTAAAGTTAACCAAGCTCCAGATATCAGTGGCCCAGCTTCCAATCTTGAAAAGGATGAAACTACAAACACAGCAATATTAAAGGCTCACAGACATCTTTGACTATGTTCCTGAAAATCTCTTGACCAAACTTCCTCACCAACTAATCAGGAGAACATTATTAAATTGAATCCAGCACTTTCTTATCCACAGAAGACAAGTAATGCTATGTAATTGGGAATCATCCCTTTCCATTGAGGTCCTCTCTGGAGTATCACAGGAAGTGTGTTGGAATCTTCATTCTTCTTGACATACTTAAACAATATTTCCAACTAGCTTAAAAAAAGTTCAACTATTACAGATGGTTTACATAACCAACAAAAACTCAAGATCATAACAAATTATCAGAATATAATCTTCTGCAATTTCAAAGATGACAGAACCAATGGAAGATTGTCATCTATATCAAAAAGCTTGCTATGTCATGTGCATCACCATTAAAAAGGATTCACCAACAAATAGTCTTAAGTACTGGAATCAAATTGTCCAAATGATAAGAACATAGGAACAGGATAGGCCATTCAGCCCATTAAGCTGTTTCATCATTCATTACATTATGGCTAATGATCTACCACACTCCCACTTTCCTGAACGATAATCATATCCCTTGATGTCATTGGTCTCCACAAATGTATTGTTTTCTAGCTTTGAGTTTCCACTGCCCTCAGGCTAAGAGGATGCCAAAGAAATTCCTTCATATTGCAATCTTAAGTGATCTACTCCTCCTAAGATTATATTGTTCTGTTTTAGATTCGCAAGCCCAAGGGTATATATACCCATTCTGTCAGCTCTGTAAAAACCTTGTAAGTTTCTATGTGGTTATCTGTCATTCTTCAAAAATTCAAGAGTACAGACCCAGCCTCATCCAACTCTCCTAATAAGATATCCCATCTTCTGTGGAAATGGGTGAACCTCTGTTGCTCTCCCTCGATGTTAATTATTGTTTATCATTCTTAAAAGTAGCAGCTAATGAGATAGTTGATGCATAAGTTTTAATTTTGCAACATTCATCAAATTTGGGGAAGGTTTCTTTAGATTTAAAAGTTACAATTTTTTTTCAAAAAAACTTTTATTCAAAATGAGAGGGGGGTGGAAAGCATGAGACTACAAACTAATTAGCTCAACATTTGTCAGGCAAAATGTAAGAGGCTATTATTAAAAATGTTTTGCCAGGATATTTCAATAAGTCCATTGTAATTAGACAAGCCCAACATGGTCTTGCCAACAAAAAAACATGTTTAACTAATTTAGGGGCATTCTTCAAAGAAGTAACATGCTGTGGATAAAGGGGAACTACTGGATATATCATACTTAGACTTCTAGAAGGTATTTGATAAATATTTCTTCTTGATGATCCAGTTCACAATCTTGGTCACCCTGTCAGCAATTGTCCTCAATGGTAATCAAATCATGTCCATTTGCCTCAATTTGTGCATTCAAGCTATCAGCAATTTTACAAATGCTGTAAGCAATTAATTGCAATCTCTACATTTTTTTTATTATATTATCATTTTCTTATACTGGATACTTACTTATGCTATTTTTTTGCTTTCGATTTTTGTAGTTACTTTTCCTAGGTTTGCTTTTCTCAAATTTGAATTCTGTGTCAGGTTTGCATCTTCCTGCTTATCTGCCATTTCAGATCTATTACTCCACCCTCAAAAATTACATTTCCACAGAGTTTGGTATCATCAGGAAAACTGAAAATAATACAATGTGTCCCCTCACCCAAATCGTTTCTTTAGCAAGTAAACAGGTGTGGACAGATCACTGATCCTTCCAGCACCAAACTAGCAACAACCTGTCATTCTGAGAATTATCCTTCTACAAAAGATCAATTTACTCCAACAATGCACAGTAATAAATCTGTCTGTCCCCAAAGTCTAAGCTCTGTTTAGTCTTTAAATTGCAGAGAAATACAATTAAAATGTAATATATTTTACTAGTTGCAATAAACCTGACTTAAAACAACTCTTTCCTCTAAGCAGTGAATTCCCAAATAAACCAAATTCACCACCTCCTCGGACATAATCTCCTGTTCTTGCATCCTTTATTAACTGTGTAGTTTGAAAACCTACGTCTGATATAGGGAAACTGATGAGTCACTAGCTAGCTTAGCTATTCCAATTCAAACACCAATTCAACTAACTACTTTTGGCTGATTAACAGTTAACTATCATGGTGAAGCAGTTTCCTGTTTGGAGCTATCCAGTGATGGAAAGAAAGTCAATGCTGTCTGAGTCTGTGAGAATATGCCTGTCATTAAACTAATGTGCTGTCTAACTAAGACTAAGAACAGCTAGATAAAAAAGTCTCAGCTCTTTTTGAGATGCCATTCTGGTCCACTTACATGATCCTTACAAGCAGCCAGCGGAGAAGTTCAAGAATTCTATGTTTTGGAAGACAATGATAAGGTGCTAAATGGTAGAGCAACAATGAAGGCAGAGATGTCTGTTACCACATTTATGTCGAATCACAGTCTCCTGTAGAACTAGAATCACGACAGTGTTGAAATAAGCCCTTCGGCCCAACAAGTTCACACCAACACTCCAAAGAGTAACCCACCCAGACCCATTCTCCTACACTGTTACTCTACATTTACCCCTGATTAGTGCACCTAACCCACACATCCCTGAACACTATGGGCAATTTATCATGGCCAATTCACCTAACCTGCATATCTTTGGACTGTGGGAGGAAACTGGAGCACCCGAAGGAAACCCATACAGACATGGTTAAAAATCACACAACACCAGGTTATAGTCCAACAGGTTTAATTGGAAGCACACTAGCGATCGAGCCCTCCACAATCACCTGATGAAGGAGTGACGCTCCGAAAGCTAGTGTGCTTCCAATTAAATCTGTTGGACTATAACCTGGTGTGTGATTTTTAACTTTGTATACCCCAGTCCAACACCGGCATCTCCAAATCATCACACAGACATGGATAGAATGTACAAACTCCACACAGACAGTCGCCAAAGGTTGGAATTGAACCCAGGTCCCTGGCAATGTGCTAACCACTGAGCCGCCATGCCACCCACAAACTAGTTCTCAGTAATCTCCAGGTAGTATTGATGGTTAACCCTCTGTTTCATTACTGGCCTGTGTCTTCCCACCGTCTCTTTTTTGCCTGTCTTTCTTACTGAGTCTGTTGTTCTTTGTGCCACTGGTTCCAGAATTAAGAGCACCTTTCCTCATTTCTAGCTCATGTCTTGCCTCCTGGATATCATTCATTTTATGAACATGGCCATCAGGAAACTCAGTGAGCAGTCTATGAAATCCATCCATAGGCCCCCAAACAATTCATCTGAAGACTTGAACATATAATCCTGGGTTGTTAAAGGAACATTACATTATCATAAGTGCCATTAAACACAGCCTTATCAACTTGCTCACCTGGATGCAAAATGTCTCTGGGAATCTTTTCAAAGAAGACCAGAAATTTCTGAAAGTGTCCTAGCCAACTTCCATTTTCTGTCAATTATACTGTACAAAGATTAATTAATCATCTCATTGTTGTTTGTGTGGGACCGAACTGTGAGTGCAAATTAGCTGCCACATTTGCTTATGAAACAACTGTAACTCATTTCCCAAGTAATTGAGCAGCTGTGAAGCACTTTGAAGTGTCCTTCTAAATGCAAATTCATTACTTCTTTGATATTAAATTCTGCTGCCTATCATGCTAATTCTTGTTGTTAAATTAATTAGTGACTTGAGCTACACTTCATTTCAACTGTTCTTTTACAAAATATACTTACCTGATTGAAATGTACCTGTTTCTTCTTGCTCACTTCAAGACTTTTTCACGATTTGGCATCATTTGGTTCTGAGCTGGTGATGAAAATTAACAATGTGACAGAGTAATTTCACTGCACAATTCTAGACTACACCAGTTTTCAAAAGGACTGTCACATATACTATATTATTGCTGTGATGGTGTTCATGGCCAAATAGTCTGTTAATGTTTGCTGTTTGCGATATACATTAACATGCCACTTGTTTGAGATATTGAGATGTTGCTGATTGGCAGAGCTTTTACCCCAGCTTTGGTCAATCACCACAGGAAAAATAAAAAGAAAACTATGTGAGGGGAAGATTAGGTTTAAAAAAACAACAGTGATCCACTTGATTTGTGTTCAGTAAACTTCCTCTTGCACTATTTCCTTGGTTATTAAAATAAAAAGTATTAAAGACATTGCTATGGGAGGTATTTTAAAAAAACAAACAGCTTCTGTGTAAGATGTTCCCTTATTTTTACCAAGCATAATTGAACAACTCATTTCTCACCAAAGTCATTTTGATATTTGTTGAGTAATTGCCGGTTGTCAAACCTATCAGTTCCAATAGATTATTCCATGAATATTTATAAAAACCCAATTCCTTGCATTAAAATTGGTATTAGAACTATTTAAAAAAGGGCTGCTGTGCATAATTATAAATCTGTAGAAAATGACAGGGTGATATCTTTTCAAACATCTGTTGATGTCAAAACTGTGTAGAATTGTAAAGAACTTTTTAAACTCTTTCATTTTGAAATGAATTGTGGCATTTGAACTTAAATAGTTGTAACAAAATCTTTTGGTTTACGTGAGAAGAGGGAATTTCCAACATGTAAGGCTGAACTGCTGCTTAAAAACAATCAGGTTGCACTCAAGCTTGTAACTGGTGACTGTGTGAGACACATAAACTTTTCCTCTACTCAGATAGTAAAGCTTGGTTTTGTACTTGAATATTTGCGTTTATCAAGATGGGTTCTGCTGTTGCTGCTGGAGAATGATAATCTGTTCATCTGTCCATGAAGAACAATGAACATATAAACGTACAAATAAGGAACAAATCGAGGCCACTCAGCTGTTTGAGCCTGCTCCACCTTTCAATAAGATCATGTCTGAAATGATATTAACCTCAACACTACATTCCTGCGTATCTCTGGCCATGTTCCATCCCCTGGTTTTCAAGCACCTATATACTTCTGCCTTAAAAATATTTAAAGATTCTGTCTTCTGCGGAAGGGAATTTCAAAGATTCACAACTCTCTATCTTTCCCAATATGTTATTCACAATGTCATCAGCATTCTTTTTTGCTGCAATAACCTTTTTCGTGGCACCTTATCAAATTCATAAGAAAAATCTAAGTACAATATATTGACCAGTTCCCCGTTATTCACAACACAAGTTATTTGTTTGAAGAACTCTATTGTTAGTTGAGCATGCTTTCCCTTTGACAAAACTATGCTGGCTCTGCCCTGAATATTTTGAACTTACCTTCAAGCGCCTTGTCGTAACATCTTTAATAATAATATCTTCTCCTATTTTCCTTTAGTTTCCCATTTGCAGTATTCCCCTCCTTTTGAATAAAGGACTTACATTAGCTGTTTGAATTCCTGAAATGACATTCCCCAAATCTAATGACTTTGGAAACTTGAAACCAACATGTCACATACCTCATCAGGTCAATCATTGCAGGAGTCAGTGCAGAATTAAAATTGCCCTCTCTTGCTCTGGTAATGTATGTCAGCCCTCAACCTTCAGATTACAGCAGAACATAGGTTTCTATTTTTCTCAAGTTATGTTCATTTGAACTAATACAGCCAATTTAATGTTACTTTGTGTTCAGTTTAGCTCGTGGTTCCATGCATGATAGAAACTGAATTAAAATTTCCATGACATGTACTGCAGGAAATGTCTTTATTTCTTGTTAGTTACATCCACATCCTTTCAACTGCTCATTCCCTCTTGTCTCCTTCATTTTGTACAATTTCCCTCTCTTCAGCAAAATCAGATAATCATAAGTTTAATAAAAAACTGAAACCATCTGCTTCACCCAGTTGTCTATCAGTACCAAAGATATCAGTGCCTTGACCTGCATCATTCACCTCAGTAAGTAATGCAGTCTTCATTTCTTTTTAGCAAATATTTGGCTTCAACTTCACTGGCTGGAAGTCTGTTTCTTAAGTAAATTATTTAAGTTTGGAATTTATATAATTATAAATCTATTGACTTAACTGATTCAGGTTCAAACAAAACAAAACTTCTTCATATCCAATATGCTTTCAGGCTATATCCTGCTACTCACCAATATGTCAAATTACAGTGTCTAGAGAGATGACTAATGTAGCTGCGATGTGAAAACTGCCTAATCCTTGCCAAACTCTTCCTTTTGTTGTCTGACAGAAGCCTGCGAAAAGAAATTGAATGCTGTCATTGGTTTTACGTTAAATGGCAACATTGTTAATGTTGCTCCTAAAACTTCAGGTCTAGTTTCAGAAAGTAGTATAATTTGTGAATAATTTCTTCTAGCCTGCACAATCAGTGTACTTAAAACATAATGAAAGAGTCGAAAACGGTTTTCTTTATATTCTGAGTATGTGTGAAGCAAAAGTTGTTCTTTCTCTTCCTTTCTTAAGTTTCATCCTGCATTGCTTGCCATGAGGATTGAGATAGCTGATCCGGCTTTGCAATAACCATGCCTCTCCTGCCTTGGGAAGAAGGATTACTGGAATCTCGGAGGGCAGTTGCATTTGCACTTTATTGAGTCACTTCAGGTCCAATTAGCGGTCCATGCTCAAAGTTATGATGTGGAGCGAATGACAGAACCGATAGCTTTTCAGTGCTGAAAATGTAAGATGGAACATTCACGGATCTTTGGGGAAGAGGACATTTGTTTCCTTTTAACGCACTGGAAGATGGCAATAGGAAACTAGCTGTTTCAAATTTCTTTCCTCATTATATTGCTCATAACCAAATCAAATTGAAACTTGGTGTCTCTACTGAGCAATAGAAGAAGAGAATGCAGGACAGCAAGTTGTGAGGAGACGAGCAAAGAGGCTACTGTTGGGAAAATCAGCAAGGCTATTTTGCTCTGGTGAGAGACTGGTGCCAATGTTTATTCTCATCTGGACACCACCTTTGAAATTTACATAATCACCTGCAAGTGTGATGGAATGTAGTAGTGAGTAAGTTGTGTGTTTCTTGTTAACTGCTAACAATTATGAAAGAGAAGGAAATAGTTTGGAGAAGGTTCATTAACTTTTGTTGAACACTTTTCGTTACATGGACTAATTTGGATGAAAATATTTTAGCAATGACTCCATTACTGTTGTTGCATCATATGAATGGAACTTCCAGAACCTAAGCTGTTTGCAAACACATATACTTTGAGGGGGTTTTCATCCTGGCTCAAGGATAGAGATGTTCAGTTTCTCCCCTCTTTAATTTTTGCTTCAAATTTGAACTGATTCATTAACATATGGACAAATATTTAACAATTAACCAGCATTTAATATTAATTAGCTTCTGATTTCAGCAATTGTTATTAAACCTCGCATGTTTTGATTGATTTATATATTCTCTGCGTGCATAAACATTTCAGCTGAAGATCTCACATGGTGGACTGAATTTTGAAGGGTGAACAAATCTTTATTATTTCTGATAGGCAAAAGTGAGGACTGCAGTTGCTGGAAACCAGAGTTTAGATCAGAGTGGTACTGGAAAAGCACAGCAGGTCAGGCAACATCCGTGTGTGCGTATTTCTGTGTGTGTGTGCCCATGTACGTATGTTGGTGTGTGCATGTCTGTACTTGCACCTCTGTGTGTGCATGTCTGTGTATGTATGTCTGTGTGTGCATCTCTGTGTTTGCATATCTTTGTGTGCATCTGTTGTGTGTGTGTCTGTGTATGCATGTCAGTGTGTGCATTTCTGTTTATGCATGTCTGTATGTGCATGTCCATGTTTGTGTATGTCTGTGTGCGTGTATCTGTGTATGAATGTCTGTGTGTGCATGTCTGAGTGTGTGTGTCTGTGTGTGTGCATGTCCATGTGTGTATGTCTGTGTATGTATGTCTGTGTGTGTCTATGTGTGCATATCTGTGGGTTCATGTCTGTGTATGCATGTCTGTATGTGTGTCTGTGTGTGCACGTCTGTGTGTGCATGTCTGTGCATGCATGTCCGTATCTGTGTGTGTGTGTGTATCTGTGTATGAATGTCTGTGTGCGTGTCCATGTGTGCATGTTGGTGTGTGCATGTCTGTGTTTGCATGTCAGTATTTGCATATCTGTGTGTGTGTGTGTCTGTGTTTGAATGTCTGTTTATGCATGTCTGTGTGTGCATTTCTTGTCTGCATGATGTGAACATGTTTGTGTATGCATTTGTGGAGAAGAGTTCAGAGTTAATGTTTCAAATCCAATATGAGTCATCAGAACCCTTCTTGAGGCATTAACTCTGGATTCTTCTCCACAAATGCAGCCGGACCTGCTGAGTTCCTCCAGCATTTTCTGTGTTTGATTCAGATTTCTGGCATCTGCAGGTATTTTGTTTTTATTGTACATTGGTGGGGAGGTGTTGGCTAGAAGATGCTGCAATCAGCTCTGTCAAAGGCCAGAAACAGATTGAGAAGGATGAGGATAAATAGGATGAAGAGAGATATCTTTGACCTGGTAATATATGATCTGCATGTAACATTTTTTTAAAAATCTCATAAACATCACTGAAAACAATTAAGTGTAGTATTTGTTTCAAAATATTATCAAAATGTAACACAAATTGTTGAGGAATTTTCATATTGAAAGACGCTGTTGAAAAGTTGAGAGACACTTTGAATGCGTTACGATCATGCTGTGTCTACCTTCCTCAGAGCTGTGCAGTTTTCTGACAATGTAATGAATGCTATTGTAGTACTGCAGCAATACTAAATGCAATTATAACATTTATTAATGGACTCGTAAGCGACACTGTCTCAGATCATAGTATTAATACATTCAACGCCTTCAAATTTATTCAGTCAGACCTTATTCTGTCAACTGGAGTCCTTTTAATAACCTGTGATAAACTGCAAGGGACTAAAGGGCAGTAGACGACTGGCTGATAATGATAGCGTAGTTGAAATAGATTTGCTGGGAACTTTATGTCTTTGTTTGATGTATTCAAACTCTCCTGTGTAGGCCTCAGCAGGGCCTTTACATTTGGATTGATTATTTGAATAGGGAATGATTATTTGTCATAGCTTCTCTTTGACAGGCATTTGAAAACTGGGGTAGACAGGCAGGAGACTGGAAGAACACAGCAAGCCAGGCAGAATCAAGAGGTGGAGAAGTCAACATTTTGGGTGATGAAGGAGCGTCGCTCCGAAAACTAGTGTAATTCCAATTAAACTTGTTGGACTATAACCTGGTGTTGTGTGATGTTTAACTTTGTACACCCCAGTCCAACACCGGCATCTCCAAGTCATGCAGAAATGTTGACTTTTAATGTGAAATATAAAACATTGAATAAATGAAATAATTGTCCTTTCGAAACCTGACTACAAGAGATGGTGGTATTTGCCAACATTTATCCAATTTATTGCCACATGGGTTCACATATGATTTTGCAAGGATTTGTTTTAAGATTCTTTATAAAATTCTGTGCATTGTAAGAGTGATGCAAGTACTCTTGAAATAAAAAAAAGACAAAAAACTTCACAAGTGTCTTATAGTTATATCCTGCTTATCAAAATATCTACTTCAAGTAAAATATTGTGTGTTGTGAATGCTAACATAGAAATACACAGAATACAGGTTACAGAAAAAGGACAAACATCCCAACATATGTATCCAGTATTTCGGCTTCACATGAGCCTTTTCTATCCTGTCGCATTTCAACCCCTCGGCATATACCTCTACTACCTCTCTCCTTCTGGAATTATCTGTGCAACTTCACCTGAATTGCATCTTTACTATTTTAGGTTCAACTACTCATTGCGACAGCAAGACATGCATTCCAACCATTTTGGGTAAATAATCTTTCCCCAAACCTCTGATGCAATACATTAGGAACCATTTTACATTTATGATCTGTAGTTTTGGATTCCCCCATAGTGGAAATGTTGAACTGTTTGAAAGGCATGTTTCAATAATGAAAATGTGTAGTCAGAGCCTTTCATTACAGTAGTAAAAAAAGTCTTTGTTATTTTATTTGATGATTGAAGATTGTGAAGTGTAATTATTTGATGATGCTTAAGTTCTTTCAAGCATGTAAATAACTAAATCACATTTAAAAACCACAACATTTTTATCTTATGTTTATAGAGTGATTTTTATGAAATAAAACATCTTGAGGCACTTCACAAAAGCACAATAAAACAAAGTAAGATATTTATCCACATCAGGAAATATAATGTTTGATGACCAAATGCATTGCCTAAGAGCTAGGATTTAAGGAATGCTTTAAAGGAGTAGAAGACGTCTTGTAGGCAGAGAGGTATATGTGTGTGCGTCTGTGTGTGCATGTCTGTGTATGCATGTCTGTGTGTGTGTGCGTGTCCGTGTGTGCGCATCTCCGTGTGTGTGCCCATGTATGTATGTTGGTGTGTGCATGTCTGTACTTGCACCTCTGTGTGTGTATGTCTGTGTATGTATGTCTGTGTGTGCATTTCTGTTTATGCATGTCTGTGTGTGCATGTCCATGTTTGTGTATGTCTGTGTGCATGTATCCGTGTATGAATGTCTGTGTGTCCGTGTAAGAGTGTGTGTGTGTCTGTCTGTGCATGTCCATGCATGCATGTCTGTGTATGCATGTCTGTGTGTGTGTGTCTGTGTGTGCTTGTCTGTGCATGCATGTCTGTATCTGTGTGTGTGTATCTGTGTATGAATGTATGTGTGCGTGTCCATGTGTGCATGTTTGTGTCTGCATGTCTGTGTGTGTGTGTCTGAGTATGAATATCTGTTTATGCATGTCTCTGTGTGTTTGTGTGTGCATCTGTGTGTGCATTTTTGTGTCTGCATGTCCATATGAACATGTTTGTGCATGCATGTCTGTGTGTGTGTCTTTGTGTGCGTGTGCATGTCTGTGTCCGCATGTCCATGTGAACATGTTTACGCATGCATGTCGATGTGTACATCTTTGTGTGTGCATGTCTCTGTATGCATATCTGTGTGTGCATATCTGTGTATGCATGACTGTGTATGAATATCTGTGTTTGTTTCTGTGTGAGCATATCTGTGTGTACATGTCTGCAAGCATGTCCGTCTGTGTATGTCTGTCCGTGCATGTCTGTGTATGTGCGCGTCTGTGTATGCCTGTCTCTGTTTGCATGCCTGTGTGTGTTTGTGTATGAATATCCATGTATGCATGTTGCTGTGTGTGTGTGTCTATGTGCATGTCTATATTTGCATGTGTATGCATGTCTGCATGTGTGTCTCTGTGTATGAATGTCTGTGTGCATGTGTGTGCGTGCATGTCCATGTGTGAATGTCTCTGTGTGCATGACTATGTATGCATGTTGGTGTGTGCATGTCTGTACATGCATCTCTGTATTTACATGTCTGTGTGCATATCTGTGTGTGCATGTCTCTGTGTGTGTGCATGTCTGTGTGTGCATCTCTGTGTGTGTGTGTCTGTGTATGCATGTTAGTATGTGCATGTCTGTGTTTGTGTATGCCTGTGTTTGTTTATGCCTGTGTGTATATCTGTGTATGAATTCCTGTGTGTGATTGTCTCTGTGTGTATCTGTTTGTGCATGTCCATGCGTGCATGTCTGTGTATGTGTGTGTGTGTCTGTGTGAGCTTGTTTGGGTGTGTGTGTGTATATCCGTGTGTGCGTGTCTGTGTGTGTGTGTCCATATATGCATGTTGGTCTGTGCATGTCTGTACTTGAATCTTGGTGTTTGCATGTCTGTGTGTGCCTGGCTGTGTGTGCATGTCTGTGTGTACATGTGTTTTGTGTGTGTGTGTAAGCATGTCAGTGTGTGCATTTCTGTTTATGAATGTCTGCGTGTGCATGTCTGAGTGCATGTGTGTCTGTGTGTGCATATCTGTGTATGCACGTCTGTGTGTGTGTCTGTGTGCATGTCTGTCTGTGCATGTTTATGTATACATGTCTTTGTGTGTGCGTTTGTGTATGCATGTCTGTGATTGCATGTCGGTATTTGCATGTCTGCATGTGTGTGTCTGTGTATGAATGTCTATTTATGCGTGTCTCTGTGTGTATCTGTATGTGTATCTGTGTGCGCATGTCTGTGTTTTCATGTCTGTGGATACGTGCCTGTGTGTGCCTATCTGTGTGTACATGTCTGTCTGTGCATTCTGTGTGTTCATGTCTTTGTCCATATGTGTGTGTTTGTGTGAATGTATGTGCATGTGTGTCTGTGTGTGTGTCTGTGTGTGCATATCTGTGTGTGTGTCCGTGTTTGTGTATGTCTGTGTGTGTGCATATCTATGTATGAATGTCTGTGTGCGTGTCTGAGTGTGTGTCTGTGTGTGCATGTCCATGTGTGCATGTCTGTGTGTGTGTGTCTGTCTGTCTGTGTATCTGTGTTTGCATGTATCAGTGTTCATGTCTGTGCATATGTATTTGTGTGTGTGCCTGTGAGTGCAAGTCTGTGCATGCGTGTCTGTGTATGTATCTGTATGAGTATGCCTGTGCATGCATATCATGTGTGCATATCTGTGCATGCATGTCTGTGTGTGCATATCTGTGTATGCATGTCTCCGTGCATGTTCATGTGTGTCTGTGCATGTGTGTTTGTGTATGAATGTGCGTGTGTACATGTCTGTGTGTGTGTCTGCATGTGCATATCTGTGTATGCATGTCTCTGTGCATGTTCGTGTGTGTCTGTGCATGTGTGTCTGTGTATGAATGTGCGTGTGTGCATGTCTGTGTGGGTGTCTGCATGTGCATTTCTGTGTGTGTCTGTCTGTGTGCATTTCCATGTTTGCATATTTCTGTGTGTGTGTATTTGTGTATGAATGTCTGCCTGCGTGTCTGTGTGTGCATGTCTGTGTGTGTGTCTGTCTGTGTGCATGTCCATGTTTGTGTATGTCTGTGTGTGTGTATCTGTGTATGAATGTCTGAATGCGTGTCTGATTGTGTGTGTGT
>NC_057713.1:22953151-22968548 GCF_004010195.1 Chiloscyllium plagiosum
CTGTCCGTGCATGTCTGTGTGTGCATGTCTGTAAGTGCATGTCCGTATCTGTGTGTGTCTGTCTGTATGTCTGTGTATGAATGTCTGTGTGTGTGCCTATGTGTGCATGTTTGTGCGCACATGTCTGTGTTTGCCTGCTGGTATTTGCATGTCTGTGTGTGTGTTTGTGTATGAATGTCTGAATTGTGTATGAATGTGTGCATGTCATGTGTGCATGTCTGTGTGTGTGTCTGTGTGTGCACGTCTGTACGTGCATGTCTGTAAGTGCATGTCCATATCTGTGTCTGCCTGTCTGTCTGTCTGTGTATGAATGTCTGTGTGTGCGTGCCTATGTGTGCGTGTTTGCGCGCGCATGTCTGTGTTTGCGTGCTGGTATTTGCATGTGTGTGTTTGTGTATGAATGTCTGTTTATGCGTGTCTATGTGTGTGTGCTTCTGAGTGTGTATCTGTGTGTGCAGGTCTATGTGTGCAGGTCCGTGTGTTCATGTCTGTGTATGCATGTCCGTGTGTGCATGTCTTTGTGTGCATGTCTGTGTGCATGCCCATATGTGTGTGTCTGTGTTTGCATCTGTGTATGAAGATGTGCATGTCTGTGCGTGCATGGCTGTGTTTGCATGTCATTTGTGCATGTCTGTGCATGTATATCTGTGTGTGTGCATGAAAGTTTACACATGCCTATATGTGCCTGTCTGTGTATGCACGCCCATGTGTAAATGTCTTTGTATGCATGTCTGAGTGTGTGACTGTGTCTGCATCTCTGTGTTTGCAAGTCTGTGTGTGCACCTCTGTGTGAGCACATCCATCTATGCATGTCTTTGTGTGCATGTCAGTGTATGCCTGCCTATGTATGGATGTCTGTGTGTGCATGTCTGTTTGTGCTTGTCGATGTGTGCATGTCCATGTGTGCATGTCTGTGAGTTTGTCTGTGTGTGCGTGTCTGTGTGTGCGTGTCTGTGCATGCATGTTTGTGTGTGTCTGTGTGCATGTTAGTGTGTGTCTCTGTGTATGAATGTCTGTGTGTGAGCGTCTGTGTTATTGTGTCTGTGTGTACAAGTCTGTGTGCATGTCCATGTGTGCATGTTTGTGTGTATGCATACCCGTATGTCATTGATTGTATGCCTGTGTTTGCATGCCTGTGTGTGCATGTATGTGTGTGTGCATCTGAGTATGCATGTCTTTGTGTGCATGTCCGTGAGTGTGTCTGTATGTGCACGTGCCAGTGTGTGTGTTTGTGTGTGCATTCTGTGTCTGCTTGTCCGTGTGTACATGTCTGTGCATGCATCTTGGTGTGTGCATCTTTGTGTGTCCGTGTCCATATATGCATGTCTGTGTGTACATGTCTGTGCATGCATGACTCTGTATGAATGCCTCTGTGTGTCTGTGCGTGCATGTCTGTGTGTGCATGTCTGTGTATGCATGCCTGTGTGTATGTCTGTGCGTGCAAGTCTGTGTGCATGTCTGTGTATACATGTCTCTGTGTCTTCATGTCTGTACGTTAATGTCCATATCTGTGTGTGTCTGTCTGTGTATCTGTGTATGAATGTCTGTGTGTACGTGTCCATGTGTGTGTGTTTGCGTGTGAATGTCTGTGTTTTCATATCTGTGTGTGCATGTCTGTGTGTGTATGTCTGTGTGTGCATGTCTCAGTGTGCATGTCTGTGTGTGCGTGTCCGTGTGTGTGTCTGTACATGCAAATCTCTGTTTGCATGTCATGTGTGCATGTCTGTGCATGAGTGTCTGCATATGCATGTCTGTATATGCATGTCTGTATGCATGTTCGTATGTGTCTGTGCATGTGTGTCTATGTATGAATGTGTGTGTGCATGTTTGTGTGCATGTCTCTGAATGTGTGTCTGCATATGCATTTCTGTGTGTGCATGTCTCTGTGTGTACACGGGTGTGTATGCATGTCTGTGTGTGAGTGTCCGTGTTTGTTTGTGTATGTCTGTGTGTGTGTTTCCATGTATGAATGTCTGTGTGCATGTCTTAGTGTGTGTGTCTGTGTGTGCATGTCCATGTGTGCATGTCTGTGTATGCATGTCTGTGTGTGTGCCTGTGTGTGCATGTCCGTATCTGTGTGTGTCTGTGTATCTGTGTTTGCATGCCTGTGTGTGCGTGTCCATGTGTGCGTGCTTGCGTGTGAATGCCTGTGTTTTCATATCTGTGTGTGCATCTTTGTGTTTGCATGTCTGTGTGTGCATCTCTGTGTTTGCATGTCTGTGTGTGCATCTCTGTGTTTGCATGTCTGTGTTTGCATGTCTCAGTGTCTGTGCATGCGTGTCTGTGTGTGTGTCTGTATGTGCAAGTCTCTGTGTGCATGTCATGTGTGCATGTCTGTGCATGCATGTCTGTGTATGCATGTCTGTGTGCATGTTCGTGTGTGTCTGTGCATGTGTGTCTGTGTATGAATGTCTGTATATGCGTGCCTATGTGTGCGTGTTTGTGCACGCATGTCTGTGTTTGTGTGTTGGTATTTGCATGTCTGTGTCTGTGTTTGTGTATGAATGTCTGGGTGCGTGTCTCAGTGTGTGTGTCTGTGTGTGCAGGTCTATGTGTGCAGGTTCATGTGTGCATGTCTGTGTATGCGTGTCCGTGTCTGTCTGTCTGTGTGTGCATGTCTGTGTGTGCATTCTGTGTATTCATGTCTGTGTGTGCATGCCTGTATGTGTGCATCTGTGTTTGCATCTGTGAATTTATGTGTGTGTGTGTCGATGCATGCATGCCTGTGTGTGCATCTGTCTGTGCACGTCTGTGCATGTATATCTGTGTTTGTCCATGTCAGTGTACATATGCCTGTATGTGCCTGTCTGTGTGCTCATGTCTGTGCGTGCATGTCTGTGTTTGTGTGCTGGTATTTGCATGTCTGTGTGTGTATGTTTGTGGAGGAATGTCTTTTTATGCGTGTCCGTGTGTGTCTGTCTGTGTGTACATGTTTGTGTGCATGTCTGTGTGTAAATTCTGCGTGTTCATGTCTGTGTGTGCATGCCCATATGTGTGCATCTGTGTTTGCATCTGTGTATGAATGTGTGTGTGTGTGTCAGTGTGTGCATGCCTGTGTGTGCATCTGTGTGTGCATGTCTGCGTTTGCATGTCATTTGTGCATGTCTGTGCATGTATATCTGTGTGTGCACATGTCAGTGTACATATGCCTGTATGTGCCTGTCTGTGCATGCATGTCTGTGTATGCATGCCCATATGTAAATGTCTGTGTTTGCAAACCTGTGTGAGCATCTCTGTGTGTGCACATCCATCTATGCATGTCTGTGTGTGCATGTCAGTGTATGCATGCCTGTGTATGAATGTCTGTGTGCGCGTGTCTGTTTGTGCTTGTCCACGTGTGCATGTCCATGTGTGCGCGTCTGTGTGTGTATGTCTATGAGTATGTCTGTGTGTGCGTGCCTGTGCATGCACGTTTGTGTGTGCCTGTCTGTTTGCGTGTTAGTGTGTGTCTCTGTGCATGCATGTCTGTATGTGTCTGTGTCATTGTGTCTGTGTGTGCATGTTTGTGCGTGCATGTCAGTGTGTGCATGCCTGTGTTTGCATGCCTATGTGTGCATGTCTCTGTGTGTACACAGGCATGTGTGCATGTCTGTGCATGCATATCTGTGTGTGCATGTCTGTGTGTGTCTGAATGTGCATGCATGTCCATGTGTGCATATCTGTGTGTGCATGTCCGTGAGTGTGTCTGTATGTGTGTGTGCCTGTGTGTGCATGTTTGTGTCTGCATGTCTGTGTGTACATGTCTGTGCATGCATGTTGGTGTGTGCATCCTGTGCATCCGTATACATATATGCATATCCGTGTGTGCATGCATGACTCTGTATGAATGTTTGTGTGTGTGCCTGTGAGTGCATGTCTGTGTATGCATCTCTGTGTTTTCATGTCTATGTTTTCAGGTACGAGTGTGTGTCTGTGTGTGTGTGTCTGTGTGTGCATGTCTTACTGTGCATGTCTGTGTGTGTCTGTTTGTGCATGTCTCACTGTGCATGTCTGTGTGTGCATGAATGTGCATATCTGTGTTTGTATGTCATGTGTGCATAGCTGTGCATGCATGTCTGTGTGCATGTTCGTGTGTGTCTTTGCATGTGTGTCTGTGTATGAATGTGTGTGCATGTCTGTGTGTGCATGTCTCACTGTGCATGTCTGTGTGTGTCTGTTTGTGCATATCTGTGTTTGCATGTAATGTGTGCATGGCTGTGCATGCATGCCTGTGTATGCATGCCTGTGTGCATGTTCGTGTGTGTCTTTGCATGTGTGTCTGTGTATGAATGTGTGTGTGTGCATGTCTGTGTGTGTGCCTGTCTCTGCATGTGTGTTTGCATGTGCATGTCTCTGTGTGTACACGGGCATGTGTGCATGTCATGTATATCTGTCTGTGTTTGCGTGTCTGTGTTTGTATGTCCCACTGTGCATGTCTGTGTGTGTCTGTGCATGTGTGTCTGTGTATGAATGTGTGTGTGCATGTCTGTGTGTGCATGTCTCACTGTGCATGTCTGTGTGTGTGTCTGTGCATATCTGTGTTTGCTTGTCATGTGTGCATGGCTGTGCATGCATATCTGTGTGTGCATGTCTCTGCATGTATGTCTGCATGTGCATTTCTGTGTGTGCATGTCTCTGTGTGTACATGGACATGTGTGCATGTCTGTGTGTATCTGTCTGTGTGTGTATGTCCATGTTTGTGTATGTCTGTGTGTGCATGTCCATGTGTGCATGCCTGTGTGTGCATATCTGTGTGTGTGTCTGTGTATGCATGTCTGTGTGCATCTGTGTGTGCATGTCTGTGTATACATATCTCTGTGTGTATGTCTGTACGTGCATATCTGTATCTGTGTGTGTCTGTCTGTGTATCTGTGTATGAATGTCTGTGTGTGCATGTCCATGTGTGCTTGTTTGCATGTGAATGTCTATGTGTGCCTGTCTGTGTGTGCATCTCTGTATTTGCATGTCTATGTTTTCAGGTACGAGTGTGTGTCTGTATGTGCATGTCGTTGTGAGCGTGTCTGTGTTTGCATGTCTGTGCATGCGTGTCTGTGTGTGTTTCTGTATGTGCATGTCTGTGTGTGCATGTCATGCGTGCATGTCTGTGTGCATGCCCGTATGTGTCTGTGCATGTGAGTTTGTGCATGAATGCCTGTGTGCGCGTGTCTGTCTGTGCATGTCTCTGTGTGTGTCTGTATGTGCATGTCTCTGCATGTGCACATCTGTGTGCTGATGTCTGTGTGTGCATGTCCATATATGCATGTCTGTGTGGGTGTGTCCATGTTTGCATGTCTGTTTTTTCATGTTAGTGTGTGCATGTCTGCGTGTGTGTGTGTCTGTGTTTACATGTCTCAGTGTGCATGCCTGTGTGTGTGTGTCTGTATTTGTGTCTGTGTACGCATGTTAGTGACTGCATGCCTTTGTGTGCATGCCCGTATCTGTGTGTGTCTATGTGTATCGGTATATGAATGTCTATGTGTGCATGTCCATGCGTTCATGTCTGTGCATTCATGCCTGTGTCTGCATCTGTTTAATGAATGTCTGCATGTGCGTGTCCATTTCTGTGTGTTTGTGTGTGCATGCCTGTATTTGCATGTCTGTATTTGCATGTCTCTTTGTGTGTGTCTGTGAGTGCTTGTTTGGGTGTGTGTGCATGTGTGTGTATGTTTGAGTGTGCGTGTCTTTGTGTGTGCGTGTCCATGTGTGGATGTTGGTGTGTGCATGTCTGTACGTGAAACCCGTCTGCATGTCTGTGCCTGCATGTTTGTGTGTGCCTTTTCGTGTGTGCATGTCCATGTTTGTGTATGTCTGTGTGTGTATCTTTGTATGAATGTCTGTGTGTGCGTGTCTGTGCGTGCATGCCTGTGTGTGCATGTCTGTGTGTCCATGTCTGTGTTTGCACGTATGTGTGGGCATCACTGTGTATTCATGTTAGTATGAGTATCTGTGTGTGTGTCTGTCTGTGTATGCATGTCTCTGTGTGTGCATCTGTTTATGAATGTCTGCATGTATATGTCCATGTATGTCTGTGTGTGCATGTCTGTGTATGCATGTCTCTGTGTGTATTTCTTTGTGTATCTGTGCATGTGCATCTGTGTACAAATGTCTGCATGTGTGTCTCTGTGTGTGTGT
The DNA here is from genome assembly GCF_004010195.1 of Chiloscyllium plagiosum. NCBI lineage: Eukaryota > Metazoa > Chordata > Chondrichthyes > Orectolobiformes > Hemiscylliidae > Chiloscyllium > Chiloscyllium plagiosum. The sequence goes on from NC_057713.1 coordinate 22,959,263, forward strand.
CTGGGTGTGCATGTCTATGTTTGCAAGTTGGCATGTGCATCTCTCTGTGTGTGCATATCTGTGTATGCATGCCTATGTAGGCATGTCTGTGCGTGCATGTCTGTATCTTTGTGTGCCTGTGTGTGTATCTGTGTATGCATGCCTGTGTGTGTCAATGTGTGAGTGCCTGAGTGTGCATGCCTGTGTTTGCATGACTGTGTGTGCATCTGTTTATGAATGTCTGTGTGTGCGTCCATGTGTGTGTGTTTGTTTGTGCAAGTCTGTGTTTATGTGTCTGTATGTGTCTATGTATGAATATCTGTTTATGCATGCCTGCATGTGCATGTCGGTATTTGCATGCCTGTGTATGCATGTCTGTGTGTACATGTCTGCGTGTCCATGCCTGTATGTGTGTTCTGTGTGTGTATCTGCGTATGCATGTCTGTGTGGGTGTACCCAAGTATGCATGACTGTGTGCACATGCCTGTGTTTGCATGTCAGTGTTTGCATGTCTGTGTGTGTATCTGTTTATGAATGTCTGTGTGTGTGTCCATGTGTGCATGTTTTTGTGTGAAAGTCTATGTTTGCATGTCTGCATGCGTGTCTATGTATGAATGTCTGTTTAAGCATGTATATGTGTGCATGTCTCTGTATGAATGTCTATGTGCGCATGTCTGTGTGTGCATGTCTGTGTGTGCATTCTATGTGTGCATGTCTGTGTGTGCATGTCCGTATGTGTGTGCCAGTGTGTGTGTGTCCGTGTAAGTGTGTGTGGCTGTGTGTGCATGTCTTTGTGTGTGTGTGTTTAAGTCTGTGCATGCCTGTATGCATATGCATGTCTGTACATGCATGTCTGCATGTGCATGTCTGTGTGCATGTCCATGTGTGTCTGTGCATGTGAGTCTGTGTACGAATGCCTGTGTGTACATGTCTGTGTGTGCATGTTTGTGTGTGTTTCTGCATGTGCATTTTTGTGTGCATGTCTCTGTATGTTCACATCTGTGTGCTCATGTTTGTGTGTGTGTGTGCCCGTGTATACATGTCTGTGTGGGCGTGTCTGTGTTTACATGTCTCAGTGTGCATGTCTGTATGTGCGTGTCTATGTTTGTGTCTGTGTGCACATGTCTGTTCGTGCATGTCTGTGTGTTCATGTCCATGCATGCATGCCTGTGTGTGCATGTCCATATCTGTGTGTGTCTGTGTGCATCTGTGAATGAATGTCTATGTGTGCGAGTCCATGTGTGCTTGTCTGTGTGTGCATGCCGGTGTGTGCATCTGTTTATGAATGTCTGCATGTGCATGTCCATTTGTGTGTGTGTTTATGTGTGCATGTCTGTGTTTGCATGTCTGTATTTGCATGTCTCTCTGTGTGTCTGTGTGTGCTTGTTTTGATTTGTGTGTCTGTGTGTATGTCTGTGTATGCCTGTCTGTGTATGCCTGTCTGTGTGCGCTTGCCAATGTTTGCATGTCTGTAATTGCATGTCTGCATGCATGTGTCTATGCATGAATGTCTGTTTATTCATGTCTGTGTGCACGTGTCTGTTTGCGTGTCTGTGTGTGCATGCCTGTGTCTGTGTGTGCACAGATATGTATGAATGTCTGTGTGTGTCTGTATCTGTGTGTGCGTGCCCGTGTGTGAGTGTCTGTGTGTGCATGTCTGTGTATGGATGTCTATGTGTGCATGTATCTGTGTCTATGTGTGTGTGTGTGTCTATGTGTGCATGTATCTGTGTGTGTGTGCATGTGTGTGTTTGCATGTCTCAGTGCACATGTCTGTGAGTGCGTGTCTGCTTGTGTGTCTGTGTGCGCATGTCTTCAACTGCATGTCTGTGTGTGCATGCCTGTGCATGCATGTCCGTATCTGTGTGTGTCAGTGTGTATCTGTGTATGAATGTCTGTGTGTGCGTGTCCATGTGTGCATGTTTGTGTGTGCATGTCTGTGTTTGCATGCCTGTATTTGCATGTCTCTCTGTGTATGTCTGTGTGCGTGCTTGTTTGGATGTGTGTGTGTCTGTGTGTATATGTCTGTGTGTGCTTGCCAGTCTTTGTATGTCTGTATTTGTGTGTCTGTGTACATGTCTATGCATGAATGTTTGTTTATGCATGTCTGTGTGCATGTGTCTGTTTGTGTGTCCGTGTGTGCATGTTTGTGTTTGCATATCTGTGTGTGCATTCTATGTGTCCATGTCTGTGCGTGCATGCCTGTGTGCGCATTCTGTGTCTGCATGTCTGTGTGTGCATGTCCATATGTTTGTGCCTGTGTGTGTGCAGCTGTGTATGAATGTCTGTGTGTGTCTGTATCTGTGTGTGTGTGCCCCTGTGTGAGTGTCTGTGTGTGCATGTCTGTGTTTGCATATCTGTGTGTGCATGTCCATGTGTGAGTATCTGTGTGTGCATGTCTGTGTATGGATATCTGTGTGTGTGTGCCTGTGTGTGCATGTCCAAGTGTGAATGTCTGTGTGTGCATGTCTGTGTGTCTGTGTGCATGTCCATGTGTGACTGTCTGTGTGTGTATGTCTGTGTATGGATATCTGTGTGTGTGTGTCTGTGTGTGCATGTCCAAGTGTGAATGTCTGTGTGTGTGCGAGACTGCGTGTGCAATTTTGTGTGTGCATGTCTCTGTATGTGCACGTCTGTGTGTGCACGTTTCTGTGGGCGTGTCTGTGTTTGCATGTCTGTTTTTTTTCATTTCCATGTGTGCATGTGTCTGTGTATGCATCTCTGTGTGTGCCTGTCTGTGTATGCATGTCTGTGTGTTTGTGTCTGTGTGTGCATGTCTGTGTTTGCATGTCTCAGTGTTCATGTCTGTGTGTGCGTGACTCTGTGTGCATGTGCGCATGTCTGTGACTGCATGTCTGTGTGCTCATGTCTGTGTATGTATGTGTATGTGCAAATCTGTGTTTGCATGTCTGTATTTGCATGTCTGTGTGCGTGTGTCTATGTATGAATGTCTGTTTATGCAAGTCTGTGTGCATGTCAGTGTGTGAATGTCTGTGCATGCTTATCAGTGTGTGCATGTCTGTGTGTGCATGTCCGTATGTGTGTGTGTGTGTGTGTGTATCTGTTTATGAATGTCTGTTTGTGTCAGTGCATGTCCATGTGTGAGTGTCTGTGTGTCCATGTCTGTGCTTGCATATCTGTGTGCTTGTCCATGTGTGTCTGTGTGTGTGTCTGTGTAGGAATGTCTGTGTTTGTGTGTGCATGCATATGCGTGTATGTCTGTGTGTGCATGTCCATGTGTTCATTTCTGTATGTGCATGTCTGTGTGTGTCTGTGAGTACATGTCAGTGTTTGCATGTCTGCGTGTGCATTTCTGTGTATACATGTGTGCATGTTCACATGTGTGTCTGTGTGTGTGTGTGTATGTGTGTCTGTGTATCAATGTGCATGTGTGTCTGTGTGTGCTTGTCTGGGTGTGTGTGTTTGTGCTTGCATCACTTTGTTTGTATGTTTATGTGTGTATGTCCATGTGTGCATGTCAGTGTGTTCATGCTTGTGTGTGCATGTCTGTGCTTGCACCTTTGTTTTTGCATCTGTGTGTTTGCATGTCTGTGGTGCATATTTGTGTGTGTGTCTGTGTCTGTGTGTGCATGTCTGTGTGTGCATTTCTGTGTATGCATCTCTGTGTTTGTATATCTGTGCTTGCGTGTCAGTTTGTGTCCGTGTATGCATTTCTGTGTTTGCATGTCTGTGTATGCATGTCCGTGTGTGCATCTCCGTGTTTGTGTCTGTGTGTGTTTTGCTGTAGAAATGTCTGTGTGCGTGCTTCTGTGTGTACTTGTCTGGTTGTATGTGTTGTGTGTCCATATCTGTGTGTGCATGCCTGTGTTTCCATCTCTGTGTTTGCATGTCTGTGTGTACATGTCTGTGTATGCATGTCTGTGTGTGCACGTCCACATGTGTTTTTGAGTGTTTGCATGTGCATGTGGGTGTATGAATGTGTGTGTTGGTGTGTGTATGAATGTGTGTGTGTGTGTGTGTGTGCACCTGTGTGTGCTTGTTCTTGAATCACTCTGTTGGTATGTCTGCGTGTGCATGTCCATGTGTGCATTTCTGTGTGTGCATGTCTGTGCTTGCACCTTTGTGTTTGCATCTCTGTATTTGCATCTCTGTGTGTGCATGTCTGCTTTACGTATTCGTGTGTGTGTTGTCTGTGCATGCATATCAGTGTTGGCATATCTGTGTGTGCATTTCTGTGCATGCAAGTGTGCATGACTCTGTGTGCATCTCAGTGTTTGCATGTCTGTGTGTGCATCTCTGTGTGCGTGTCTGTATATGCGTGTGACTGTGTGTGTATCTGTGCATGAATGTTGGTATGTGTGTGTCTGTGTATGCATGTCTGTTTGTGTGTGTCTGTATGTCCATGTCTGTGTTTGTATATGTGGTGCATGAATGCCTGAATATGCGTGCCTGTGTGTGCCTGTCTATCTATGTCCGTGTGTGCATATCTGTGTTTGCATGTCTGTGTGTGCATGTCTGTGCGTGTATGTCTGTATGTCCGTGCATCTGTGTGTGTGTGTATCTGTGTATGAATGTCTGTGTGTGTCTGTATCTGTGTGAGCGTGCCCGTGTGTGAGTGTCTGTGTGTGCATGTCTGTACATGGATATCTGTGGGTGTGTGTCTGTGTGCATGTCTGTGTGCGTCCATCTCTGACTTTGCATGTCGGGTATGCATGTCTGTGCATACACATCTGTGTATGCATGTCTGTGTGTGTCTGTGTATGAATGTCTGTGTGTGTGTGTATGTGTGTGTCTGTGTGCACATGTCTGTGTGTGTGACTGCGTGTGCATTTTTGTGTGTGCTTGTCTCTGTATGTGCACGTCCATGTGTGCATATCTGTGTGTGTGTGTGTGTGTGTGTCCATGTATGCATGTCTGCGTGGGCTTGTCTGTGTTTGCATGTCTGTTTTTTCATTTCCATGTGTGGGTGTGTCTGTGTGTGCATGTCTGTTTGTGCCTGCCCGTGTATGCATATCTGTGTTCTCATGTGTGCGGTGCATGTCTGTGTGTGCGTGCCTGTGTGTGTGTCTGTGTGCGCATGTCTGTTACTGCATATCTGTGTGTGCATGTCTCTGTATGCATGCCTGTAAATGCATGTCCGTACCTGTGTGTGTCTGTGTATATCTATGTATGAGCATCTGCATGTGCGTGTTCATGTGTGCATGTTTGTGTGTGCATGTCTGTGTTTGCATGTCTGTACTTGCATGTCTCTGTGTGTGTGTCTGTGTGTGCATGTCGGTGTGTGTGTCTGTGTGTGCATGACTGTACATGAATCTCTGTGTTGCATGCCTTTGTGTGCATGTCTGTGTATGCATGTCTGAGTGTACATATGTGTGTTTGTGTGTTTGTGTGTCTGTGTATGCATTTTATGTATGCATGTCTCTGTGTGCACGTCCATGTTGGTGCATTTCTGTGTGTGCATGTCCATGTTTGCATGTCTGTGTGTCCAAATCTGTGTTTGCATGATGGTGTGTACATCTGTGTGTGTGTCTGTGTATGTATGCTTGTGTGGCATGTCTGTGTGTGCTTGTCTGTGTATGTATATCTGTATGTCTGTGTCTGTGTGTGTGTATCTTTGTATGAATGTCTGTGTGTGTGTCTGTGTGTGAGTATCTGTGTGTGTATGTCTGTATTTGCATCTCTGTGTGTGCATGTCCATGTATGCATGCCTGTGTTGCATATTTGTGTTTACATGTCCGTGTGCGCATCTCTGTGTGCATGTCTGTGTTTGCATGTGTGTGTTTGTGTCTTGTGTGCACGCTGTGTATGCATATCTGTGTATGCACGTCTGTGTGTGCATGTCCGCATGTGTGTGTATCTGTGTATGAATGCCAATGAGTGCATCTATGTTTGCATGTCTATGTGTGCGTGTCCGTGTAAGCATGTCTATGTCTGCATGTCAGTGTATGCATGTCCGTGTTTGAATGTCTGTGTATGTATCTCTGTGTTTCCATGTCTGGGTGTACATGTCTGTGTGTGCATGTCTGTGTGTGCATGTCTGTGTTTGCATGTCTACATATGCATCTGTGTGTGCGTCTGTGTACATGCAAGTCTGTGTGTGAAGATCTGTGTGTGCATGTCCATGTATATGTGTCTGTGTGCGTGTTCATCTATGTATGCATGCCCATGTCAGTATATGTGTGTGCGTCTGTGTGTGCACATCTGTGTGTGCATGTCTGCGTATGCATGTCTGTGTGTGCATCTCTGTGTTTGCATGTTGGTGTGTGCAGCCCTGTGTGTCCATGCATGCATGTCTGTGTATGCTTGTCTGTGCATGCATGTCCGTGTGATTGTGTGTGTATCTGTGTATGAATGTCTGTCTGTGTTTGAATGTCTGTGTATGCGTGTTTGTATATGCATGCCTGTGTTTGCATATCTATGCGTGTTTTTGTCTGTGTGTGTGTGTCTGTGTGTGCATGTCTATGTATTAATGTCTGTGCATGCATGTCTGTTTGTGCATTCCCATGTGTGCATGTCCGTGTATGTGTATCTGCGTGCGCATGTCTGTGTTTGCATGCCTGTGTTTGCACGTCTGTGTGTGTGTGTGTGTGTGTGTGTGTCCAATTGACAGGTGGCTTGTGTAGCTGTCATTCTGGAACTAGGCAACAGTAACAAGGAAGATATTGGTCTTTCTACTCATTGCCACTTCTTGAGACAATTTACAGAGAACTCGTAAAATTGCGTAGTTTATATCTCCTTACTTAAGAAGGAACAGCCAGCCCTAGAGACAATGCAACAAACTACCACTATTTTCATTCATGCCATGAGGGTGTTATCCATTGAAAAGTAGACTAGTCCTGTATTCTCTGAAAGTTGTAAGAATTAGATTGAGCACATAAAATGCTTAAAGATTGTGACAGGATTAACACTGAGAAAGTGCTTCCCCTTGCTGATGAGTCCATAACACAGGACTTAAATTACTGGTCCTGATGAAGGTCATCTAACTCAAAACCTTAACTCGACTTTTTTCCCACAGACGTTGCCAGACCTGTTGAGTTATGGCAGCGATTTCTGTTTTTCTTACTGATCTCCAGTATCTGCAGTTCTTTGATTTATGTTAAATTTAGGGATGAGATGAGGACAGATTTCTTCACACTAAGATTTATGAATCTTTGTAATTCTTGATCCTAAATAACATTGGAAGCTCAGTCACTGAATTATAAAAGTGATGGAAATGAGGGATCTAACAATAGGATCGGTTAATTGAGATAGATAAGCACATATTGCAGAGCTGGCTTGAATAGCCACATAGTTTACTCCAGCTGCTTTTTTTTAATATTATTAAGTTGTGAGTGAACAAAATACAGCAAGCTCAACAATTCAAGGACGGGATCTCATTTAAGGGAGAGATAAGAACAATTTTACTTCTCACAAATGGTCACGAGTCTTTGCAACTCTCCAGTGGAAGTAGAATACTTGAATGTTTTTAAGGTAGAAATAGACACATTTGTGGTAACCAAGGAGTGTAAAATGACCAGTGGTAGATAGGAAGGTGGCATAATCAGGTCAACCATGACTTTATTGAATGGCCAAGCAAAGTCTCAATGCTGAATGGCCTACGCGTCCTCCTGCTTAACATGCTCATTTGCAAATCATATATCAATGCGATTTTCTGCACCAATGCTGAGATTTGGAATTAGTTATTGACCCTTTTCTGAAAACTTCAGACAAACATTGTCCAAAAGGAGAGGATAATTATTTTTGCTAATTTGGTGCAACACATATATCAGTTTCAAAGGTATAGCAATGAAAGATGCAACTATATTTTAAGGTCATCAGATGCTATGATACGATAATGTTCTAAAGGAAATATAAAATGCATAGCACATATGCGTCAATTCATCACATTAAAGGTACATAATTTTATCAATTGCAATTGTAATTTGAAACACTTAAAATTATGAAGTTTTGATAAAATACCCTGAGAACAAAGATCATTTACACGTGCTGTTGCCTCCTTCAACAACAGATAGTCGAAGGACAACCTTCCACTTTTCTCTTTCTGGTGACAAAGAATGGGTGCCTGCATATATCTGGATTTGGGCTTCTGGTCATATTTTGACATTATGAAATATAAGGACAAAGTCAACCACAAAATGTTGGTGGAAACGAAAAACTGCAGATACTGGAGATCAGTAAGAAAAACAGAAATCGCTGCCATAACTCAGCAGGTATGGCAACAAAGTAGAGTTAAGGTTTTGAGTCTGGTGACCTTCATCAAGACCTGTAATTTAGGTGGCGCAAAATTTAGTTTGTAAACATTTTCTGAATTACAGAAGGAAGTGAAGACAATGAGTGAAACAATGAGCGTCCGAAGCACAGTTACAAGCAATTGAGAACAAAACAAAAAAAAGTGATGCTGTTTTAATCTCTGTCCATTATCATTGTGTTTCCAACAAACTCCCTTCATGTAAGGTATAGACAGTATAGATCGAGTGAATCCTCAGAAGTGTATAAAGGAAGTAGGAGTGTACTTAAGAGGGAAATCAAGAGGGCAAAAAGGGGACATGAGATAGCTTTGGCAAATAGAATAAAGGAGAATCCAAAGGGTTCTTACAAATACATTAAGGACAAAAGGGTAACGAGGGAGAGAATAGGGCCCCTCAAAAATTGGCAAGGCAGCCTTTGTATGGAGCTGCGGAAAATGGCAGAGATACTAAATGAATATTTTGCATCAGTATTTACTGTGGAAAAGAATATGGAAGGTATAGACTGTAGGGAAATAGATGGTGACATCTTGCAAAATGTCCATATTACAGAGGAGGAAGTTCTGGATGTCTTGAAACGGTTAAAGGTGGATAAATCCCCAGGACCTGATCAGGCATACCCGAGATCTCTATGGGAGGCTGGAGAAGTGATTGCTGGGCCTCTTACTGAGATACTTGTATCATCAATAGTCACAGGTGAGGTGTCGGAAGACTGAAGGTTGGCAAACGTGGTGTCACTGTTTAAGAAGGGTGGTAAGGACAAGCCAGGGAACTATAGACCGGTGAGACTGACCTCGGTGGTGGGCAAGTTGTTCTGAGGAATTCTGAGGGACAGGATGTACATGTATTTGGAAAGGCAAGGACTGATTCGGGATAGTCAACATGGCTTTGTGCGTGGGAAATCATGTCTCACAAACTTGATTGAAATTTTTGAAGAAGTAACTAAGAAGATTGATGAGGGCAGAGCAGTAGATGTGATCTATATGGACTTCAGTAAGGCGTTTGACAAGGTTCCCCATGGGAGACTGATTAGCAAGGTTAGATCTCATGGAATACAGGGAGAACTAGCCATTTGGATACAGAACTTGCTCAAAGGTAGA
>NC_057713.1:22969032-23013063 GCF_004010195.1 Chiloscyllium plagiosum
AGGTTTACAAAATTATGAGGGGTATGGATAGGGTAAATAGGCAAAGTCTTTTCCCTGGGGTTGGGGAGTCCAGAACTAGAGGGCATAGGATTAGGGTGAGAGGGGAAAGATATAAAAGAGACCTAAGGGATAACTGTTTCACACAGAGTGTGATACATATATGGAATGAGTTGCCAGAGGAAGTGGTAGAGGCTGGTACAATTGAACACTTAAGAGGCATTTGGATGGGTATATGAATAGGAAGGGTTTGGAGGGATATGGGCTGGGTGTTGGCAGGTGGGACTAGATTGGGTTGGGATATCTGGTTGATATGGACAGGTTGGAACGAAGGGTCTGTTTCCATGTTGTACTTCTCTGTGACTCTATGACTCTATTACTTGACTACTGCTATTTGGCTAGAAAAATTTAACTTAAGCGGTTAACAAACATATCCAAAAGATATTCAGCACTCAAAATATCAATTCTGCTGCTTCCTTTTGATGATGTGTACCTGTATCAAGCACTTAGCTATATCTTTAAATTGTATTTTTCTGCTGTTGTGGTTATTTGTCTGCTTTGGACACTTGGACCAGTTTATATATGAAAAACACTTTGCCCAAGCCCTCTTGTCAATGAGGTAGGCAAAGAGGCACAGAATTCAATTTGCAATTCAACTTGATTTTATTAACAAATTATTCCTTTCTAAAAACACTAAGTGAGCATTTCTCGAATTCCAACAAAATTTGCTCTCTATCTAGTACAACCCATCTGAGAAAGGATACCACCTGCAGGGATTGATGTGTTTGAATTGGGACATTGGAATTCCATTTCTCTCTGATGTTGGACTGGCTCTGCTTCATAAATGTGGGGCTTGCAGGTTAGGTGGATCTTCCCCTCAGTCTCCTGCCACAAGTCTTGCTGCAATCTTCATTGTGGAAATGGCTTCCAGATGTGTTTTTATCCCTCTCATCCTGGACCTTTCAAAATTTCTGCAGTCTTTGGCCAATGGAGTCAAGCGTGATGTTCGAAACATCCAATGGGTTGCACCAACACCCTGGGGAGGTCTCAGGCACCAGCTGAAAATCAAGATACCAGGAATTCTGATCGACATTTCTCCATTACACAACCTTCTGGCTGGTTGGAACTATTTCCCCTGAACCTTTGTGACCTCTTTGATCTTGGTTTCCACTATTCTCTGTGGCTGATATCTACTGGCTGCTGCTAATTTGCTTTGACTAATTTTCTGTCAGATCCAGGCTGTGGGTCACTTAAGAATATCCAATCTTGGGCCCGTGATCAATTGAGCACAGGATAATTTACTTTGAAGACTCTCCATTTTTGTTGAATCTGCTCGGTCTTTGGTAAATCCAGAAGTTGAACTTGCAAGTCGTTCCCCTTGTCAAACATTCAAAATCTGAATGAAAGAATTGGAATGTTGTAAGCTAATAAGTTACATCCCCTGCCATTACTTCTCAGATTACAAACTCAAGTTAGACTTGTTTTTATAAGTTTAACTCCAATAATTTAGTTTCTAACTGCCCCTGGCCACTTAAATAGCTTTCACCTCTCCATTTCCAACTGTTAACTAAGCAACATGATGGCTCAAGGAAATGAGAAGACAAAAGTACTCAATATGTGATGTTCTTTGTAAGTTACTTACAATTAAATCTAATTGTTGAAGAATCCAGAAAAATCTTTTAGTTTGAGAACCTTATCAACAGAAATAAGATGAACATGGTTATGTGGGTTGTCAGGGCAATTGGAGATGGACAACCATAACTTCAGGACAAAAATACAAAAGTTAATTATCATAATGCTCCTCAGAAAGGTTTAAGTGACAATAGATGCTAAAGCTGAAACATTAAGCCCCAGATTGGCAACTGCCACAATATCGCTTCGAAAAGCATTTATTGGTCAAATGGTTGTATAGAGAAGGCCATACAATGAACAACAATGAGCCCATATCAAGACTAGTATACTGTTGTTCCATATTGTGAACCAAGTGATCTTATTACTGCACTGCATTAATGTTGTAAATGTTTGCTCTGTAAAATATACGGATAGTGATATACAAGTAAGGATATTTTGGTCATTCATGAGTTATACCAGCATTTATTGCATGTCCCTAATTGCCCAGAGGGCAGTTAAGAATTAACCATATTATTGTGGGTCTGGAGTCACATGTAGGCCAGACCAGGTGAGAATGACAGTTTTTCTTCCCAGTGAACCAGTTGGGTGTTTTCCTATCAATAGGCAATGGATCTAATAGTCAGCATTAGACTCCTAATTCTGTATTTTCATTGAATTGAAATCCTACCATCTGCCAAGGCAGGATTTGAACCCAGATTCCCAGGCTATTTGGGTCTCTGGATTAACAGTTCAGTAATAATACTACTAGGCCATCAATTATAGAGGGATTCACAACATATAGAATGCATTATTGCTAATTATGATGGATTTCATTGTCTGTGAACAAAAATAGAAAGAGGTAACAGGGGTTTATTAAAATACAAAGGTCACCTCAAGCAAAACAGTGAGAAGAAAATAGAAAGACTCAAGACAATTGAGCTAGTTCCAGCCAAAAAGTGAGAATAGTGGAACATTTCTCTGGATGACAAAAAACTTCAGAACAGTGAAAGTTACAGGGGAGATCAGAAGCTGTTCTTCAGACCAGAATTAATAATAATCTGTACTGAGATTGATTTGAAAAGGCTAAGAGACAAAAAGTAGAAATATCAGCGTTAGGTAGAGAAAGGACTTGTAGGGATGAGCCACAGGAAGGTCTGAATGGTGCTTGTGGAATACAGTGCTGAAAATGTGTTGCTGGAAAAGCGCAGCAGGTCAGGCATGCAGCATCCAAGGAACAGGAGAATCGACGTTTCGGGCATAAGCCCTTCTTCAGGAATCCCGAAACGTCGATTCTCCTGTTCCTTGGATGCTGCCTGACCTGCTGCGCTTTTCCAGCAACACATTTTCAGCTCTGATCTCCAGCATCTACAGTCCTCACTTTCTCCTTGTGGAATACAGTCACAGGAAAAGGGTCATAAAACAGCACAGAAAGGGACTCATCTGTTCATTGTGCTGTTTTTGCTCTTTGGTGCAGCTATGCAATTAGTCTCACTCACCGCTCCTTCCACGCAGCATCATTGTTTTCCTTTCCTCCTTCAAGTATCTATCCACTTTTATTTTAAATGTTTGATGGTTGAATCTGCTTCCACTATCCTTTCAGACATTATATTCCCGATCAGAACAGCTCGTTATGTATAAAAAGAAAAATTCTCACATTGTCAATCTTCTACACTTTAAACAATGTTTGGCAAAGCAGTCTCTCAGTTGTGTGGTCTTCCCAATAGAAGGAATTAAAATAACAGCAGTGAGCATAGTATCTAAACTAAAGGAAATATGAACAAATCATTGTTTCATGTGGAAAGAACATTTAGGGTCCTCGACAATGGCATTGCTGCAAATTAAATGTTTCAACAGAATATACCAATATTGTTCCCTCAGTTTATAAATAATATACATATCATATTATGAACTGAAACCCAAATACAAAGCCCTAGGAAACATACCTCTAAAGCCATCAGTGTGCTCAGCAATGTACAGGGAGTTGCAGTGATGTCAGTACTGGAGACGAATATTGAGAACATGAGAAGAATAGAACTGAGTGAGAAGGTAAATAGGGTGAGGTATATAATAGGTGATCCGTTATGTTCATCATCAAAGGTGAAAATGATCCCTCTCTGATCTTTAGTAACTTTTTAAAAATTGGATATGCAATAAAAATGAGGCTTTTGGATTGTACATTTTAAGATATTGAATATTCTTTGCATAATACAAAAGAAAGATTTACATTGAATCACTGAAATGTTTTTAGAGCATTTCAGAGACAGATAATTTATTGACTTGCCATGTTGTTTAAAATATAATAATATCATTCAATTTTAAATCGGTTATTGACACTGAGTACTTTTAAATGGTTTTCAGAGAATTCAAGAGCAACAAAATAAATGTAGGACTTTTTTTTCAATGATAAGGAACGTTAAATACTTTAAACTCTGCAATTCATTGTGACACTAGGCTAGATTCAGCAAAAGGCTATCTTGAAATAGGCATCAGATCAAATTCATAAGACCATAAATTTCTACTCTTGACAGATCACCATCCCATTCAGATACCAGAATCACAAGGAATAATACAATACTAAAATCACAAATTAAACACTCATGTTATTTCTTGGTTTGACAGGAATACCAGTCATCAATACAGTGTCATTAATACATTATGGCTATTAGTTACAAATACATTATAAGAAGTTATTTGTGTGCTCACTTGTTGAACAGTCACTTCCAGTTGATTGCAGAAGGTCTCCAGGTTATGAATGGATTCCGATCTCACGTACATGTATTCGTTTGTAAGTTGGAACACAATATAATATGATACCACAGAGTTGTGAACACAGCCTAGTTCATCAGGCAAACCAGCCTTCCATTCACTGACTCCATTTATACTTCCTGCAGCCTTGGGAAAGCATACAATATAATCAAAGACCTATCCCACCCCAGTTATACTCTCTTCCACACTCTTCCATCAGGCAAGATATAGAAGTTTGAATACATGCACAAATAAATTCAAGAACTGCTTCTTCTCCGCTGTTATCAGGCTTTTGAATGGACCTCTCAAATGTTACTGTTGATCTTGTTCTCTACACCTTCTCTGCAGCTGTAACACTGTATATTGCACTCCACTTTGCTACAATGATGCACTTTGTATGGTGCGATCTGCCTGAATGGCATGCAAAATAATACTTTTCACTGTATCTTGGTACATGTGACAACAATAAATTCAACAATCTTCCTCTGAAGTATCTGACCATAAGAATGAGCAGATGTTCGCTTGTTGGATCCTTCATAAGTACAAGTGTTTATAAGTCAAATTTGAATAAGTTGGAGAACTCCTGTACACTAGACCATAAGACATAGGAGCAGAAATTAGGCCGTTCAATTAGGCCGTTGAATGCTGCATCATTCAATCATGGCTGGAAGGTTTCTCAACACCATTCTCCCGCTTTCTGCCCTTGATAATCAAGAACCTGTCCATCTCAGTCTTAATGACCTGGTCTCCACAGAGTTGTGTGGCAATGAATTCCATAGATTCACTACTTTCTGGCTACTTTCTAAAGGTCTTCCCTTTACACTAAGGCTGTCCACTCGAGTCCATATTTCTCATACTATTGGAAACATCTTCCCAACATTGACTCCAACCAGGTCATTCAGTATTCTCCATATTTCAGTTAGATCCCCTCTCATTCTTCTGAACTCTTTTGCAACTAACTAAGTTGTCCAGTTATAGCACCAATCATTTTCTCCTTTCCATTGTGGTTGTGGGTGAGTCTGTGTGTGCGTGCGTGCTCGTGCGTGTAAGTTGTGTACACACACACACACACATGTTTAGCTAGTCAAGAGTCTTACACCTGTTTACATTGGACTGAACCCCATTTCTCTGGCACTTTTTCCCTCATACTGAATCTCATTTGTTCTATTGTTCTGACTTCTTACTTTCAATCATTGCTGTCTACTGACCACCACTGTACTGAGGTATAGTTTCACTGCTTTCCTCCCTCAACTTTTGCAATGAGCAGATCCTCATTCCCTGGAATTTTCAATTTGATTTCGCCTCATTACACATTCCTTTGAGTTCACTGCCCTCTTATTTTTTAATTTCAAAAATACATTTTGTCACAAAACTCATTTATAAGTACATGCAGATGTTCTAAATCAATTCTCTATAGTTTTTGCAGAGAAATAAAACAAGCAAAACAGTGGCATTTTGACATTTGTCAGAGCTTCTTTCCAGTTGCAAACACAAAGGCATTTTCTATTTACGCAGAAAACAATTTATGTTCATTTTAAGGCACCAAGAGTGTGCCTTGTTGCATTTTGGCAGAAAGACCTTAGACAGTGGTCTTACCAACTGTGCCTTGGCACAGCTGACCTAAGCTTTAGTGTGTCTGTCAGCATGCAGTCTTAGGCGTTGCAATGTGCCAGTCTGTAACGCTTGGTCACGGTCAACTCTTTACATGGGAGGACCAACCAGTTTCAGGCAGAAAGAGCACAGTTGGTGTTCATTATCCTCTTATCCTTGCTAAGTGTCTCCTTTCATTTGATCTAATACTCATGGCCACACAACCTTACTGCTTCCATTGTGTTATTTACAAATAACACTCCTTTGATCACTTCTTCTATATCCTTCAATCTAAATACACCTGTCCTTCCGCAACCTTCAGACTTGCTAAAACTTGCAATTTCAAATTTCTATTATCTCGTCTTTGGGCCTCCAACACCTGAGAGACTGATCTGAGTAGTCACCTCCTTACGTACATTCCTCTCTACCACCCAAGTATTTTCCAACAATGTATTCCTCATTTCCACTCTTGTAACTTTAGACACACCTAGACATTGGTACAACGTGTCCACACTGACCATGTTCCCAAACTTAACTAGTCTCACCTGCCTGTGTTTGGCCCATGTCCCTTTAATATTTTCTTATTCATGTACTTATCCAAATGTTTCTTAACTGTTGTAACTGTCCTTGCATCCACCACTTCCTCTGGTAGTTCATTTCATACACTAACCACTCTCTATGTAAAAAGCCTCTCCCTATTACTTAAACCATCCATTCCTGGCAGCTTCCTGGTAAATCTCTTCTTAACATTCGATAGTTTAATAAATAGAAAACTACAACTGGATACAGTATTTTAGAAGAGGCTTTACAAATGTCCTGTACAACCTCAACATGACTTCCCAACTCTAATACTCAAAGGACTGAGCAATGAAGTCAAGTGTGCCAAATGCCTTTTTAACCACCCTGTCTATACGTGACACAAATTTCAAAGAATTATGTACCCAAACACCTAGCTCACTCTGTTCTATAACATTACCCAAGGTCCTACCATTAATTATATAAGTAATACCTTGTTTGTTATACCATAATGCAATGCCTTGCATTTATTCAAATTGAAGTCCATCTGCCATTTTTCAGCCTATTGACCCAGTAATCAAGATCCCTTTGTAACCTTAGAAAACCTTTTTCACTGTCTACTGTGCCACCAACTTTGGTGTTATATGCAAAATTATTAAACATGCTTTCTCATCCAAATCACTTACATAAATAACAAACAAAAGAGGACACAGAACTGATCCCTGTGGAACACCAGTCAATACCTACTCTCTGTGATAACAGTTTTAGATATTAATATAATTTTAAGAATTAGGATTTGGTGTGTTACTTTCATAAAATCTCTACAATGTGGAAACAAGCAAAATGGCCCAACCCAACATTCCAAAGATTATCCCACCCAGAGCAATTCCTCTATGTCCCCTCTGACAAATGTACCTAACCTAAACATCCCTGAACACTATGGGCAATTTAGCACAGCCAATTTGTCTAACCTGCGCACCTTTGAACTGTGGGAGGAAACCAGAGCACCCAGAGGAAACTCTTTCAGACAACGGGAGAATGTGCAAACTCCACACAGTTGCCCAAGTCTGGAATTGAACCTGGGTCCCTGACACGGCTAGGCAGCAGTGCTAACCACTGAGCCAAAACACAGCCCCTGTGTAGCATTTTAAAACATGTTAGTTCCATATAGTCATTCTGGAACAATGATTTAATCCTATATTTGCCATAGAATAGGGATACTCTACTTTATTAATTGAAGACTGTTTTCATGAAGTTGGTGGGTAAATAGTGAGGGTCATTGTTTTGTTTCTGGTTTAAGATTATTGAGGATTGAACTTAACTTAGAATACCTAGAGACTGAACATTTCTAGGTCACTTAGAGGAGAGCTGACTGGCATTAGAAACAAATATATTTTCTCTCCTAGAAAGGAATACAGAACATTTGGAAGAAAATGTCATTATCTTAATGAAGTCTACTTTGTGTTATTTGTATACCAGGTTTGTTTGATTAGAAACCTGTTTGTTATTAAAAATTGAAAAAGTCTAAGCTCTCAATTTTATGAGTATTCAGTAATAAGACTTCATATTTTATACTTAATAAGGAACTGGAAAAAAAATCATTCAGTTGATCTTAAAGAATTGATATAGGGAATTTGAATTGCTTTGACAGGAAGTGTCAGGAAAAAAAAGATTTAATTTTTCTATGTCTTCTAAGATATATTTCTAATTGTTCTCTCTTTCAAAACAGCTTAGGCTTTTTTGTTGCTTTCATCTTTTGTGAATTTTTGACTGAAAATAATCTGCAATCTATCAAGCCAGGTTTCATTCTGGGATCTGACTTGTTCAGTAGTGTTATTGGCTGAGATCATTACAACTGAGGTCTCTTGCCAGGACCTGAACTTACTGGAGGGAGTTAAGTTTTAAGAGAACTGTCAGAGGGACCTTTGTCTCCTTTAAAGTATTTAAAACATAGATACTTAACACAGACAAGCTTTTCTGAAGTTTATGGCATGGATTGAATTTTTAACGTGGCTTTCAAACTTGCTTGGAGTTTTCTGCGAGTAACGAAATAACAGTGGATGACTTGAAACCCATAACTAAGGCAAAACTAGGAGAGTTAATGGACATGTCACAGTTAGAATTAGTACTCTATTTTCCCTCTCTTGACCAGTCCTGTTTTCAGAACTGTTATAGTCATAGATTCATAGACAAATACAGCACAGACCCTTCGATCCAATCCATCTATGCCAACCAGATATCCTAAATTAATCTATTCCCATTTGCCAGCACTTGGTCCATATCCCTCTCAGCCTTTCTTTCGATGAATCACAGGACTTGAAACACTAACTCTGTTTTCCCTTCATTCATGCTACCAGATTTGAGTTTGTCCAATTTTTGTTTTTTTCTGTATTCCTCAGTATAATTGAGGAGAAAGTGAGGTCTGCAGATGCTGGAGATCAGAGCTGAAAATGTGTTGCTGGAAAAGCACAGCAGGTCAGGCAGCATCCAGGGAACAGGAGAATCGACGTTTCGGGCATAAGCCCTTCTTCAGGAAGGACTTATGCCCGAAACGTCGATTCTCCTGTTCCCTGGATGCTGCCTGACCTGCTGCGCTTTTCCAGCAACACATTTTCAGCTCCTCAGTATAATTGTTTGTTTTCTAGGGAAGCAAACTTGAGAGGTCTTCATTAACAATTATTGTATTGCTAAAAGTGCACTTACACTAATAAATATTGTACTTAGTTTTTGTGCTGAATGTTCTTAGGTATGCATCTATGGTAACACCATAAAAATCACAGAGATTACGGGTGCAATGCTGCTTTTGGAAAGTAATGAAGGAGCAACTAGACCCATCATTTCATCATATTTAATAAATGATGGGTCACCTCTTTGTCACTGCAAGTCCCTGTCAAATTGGTGCACTACTCATATAACATTATTTAAGTAATATCTGTCTCAATATTATGTGGTCTGCTTTTCTAAATTGTTCCCTCAGCAGGTTATTTGAGTTTTCAGCCCATAACAGGTAAAGTGGTACCAGTAATTGTTTTGATGGATAGGCTGCAGCATTTTCCAGTAAATAAGAGCATCCCTTTGACCAGACAGATGCCCATTTACAGCAATGCCCTGCCAAAACAGGAATCTTTAAATGCTAGTAAATGGGGTGGGGTGGGATGGGGGGTGGAATGGTGGCGGTGGCAGGAAGATCAGGAGATATCTAATCAAAATGTTGTGCAATGCTCTGCCTTCTTGCAACTTTAACAGGGTCTCAGCTTCACATCCACATTTCACTGGAGGCAAGTAAATAAGACTGGAGGTTCAAAATTATTTCAATATTCTACTGTCTGGTTTTGTGTGTGATTTGGATATAAACTGGAGATCATCCCATACAATCACAGAAAGTTTAGCATAGAGTATGTGAGTCATGTTGAAATGAACACATTTATTGAATTCACTTTAAACGAAAAATGTCATCAGTAGACCTTGGTAATGTGGAGAGATCAATATACTGTATTCCTAATAGGAATCACATTACCAGTACATATTGTTATCATGGCAGATGGCAAAGCTCTGCACTGACTGTGCTAATGCTCCATGAATGTATTTCTTGAAGCCATTACCATGGAGACAAACAATAACTATGTATGTGTATCATTACAGCAGCTTGCTCATTGCTGGAATCAATAACTAAGAATGAGGGTCTCTTATAGTCAGAGCATGTAAACACGGTGATTACCTTCCTCAAAGTTCATTTTTAAACCATTGCTGTGTGGCTGGAGTCACATGTAGGTCTGACCAGATAAAGATGACGGATTATCTTTCCTAAAGGACATCAGTGAACTCTTGTACAACAATTGATCATTAATTGTATTAATCACTCTTACTGTAATTTCAGTTCCAGATCTTCATAAATTGAATTACCTCTTTCATTGGTTCCCACACAGTAATTTGAACGAATGTCCCCAGAGCACTCATCTGGGTCTCTGGTTTATTGACCCAATGACATAAGCACTATGCCACTGTATTTCTGTCAGATTACATGGAAACTGAACCTGAGGGAAGAAGCTCTGCTAGAGTCTGTACTTGTAAGTAATGTAAATAGTCAATAAATTTTCATTAATTTGATGTAGCAGGCTTTCTGGCACTCATCTGTCAAAAACACCCAAAGCATGATAGTGACATTCATACATGTGTTACTGCTTTGGATTAAAATTAGGTAAGGTCTACAGCATTCATTCTGCTCTGTTGATTTAATGATGTGAATTTGATAATTTGATCAATCTATTGCTCATTCAATGTTAGTTTTGGGAATACTAAAATCAGAGAATTGATCAGATCATAAATGTATTTTTTATCAAATTTTATTCTCATCGAGGTGAAAAATGCCAGAGAAAAGTCCCATCTTAATTTTCACCACGTCTTGTCAGCTTCAAGCTGCTATTCAAGTAAAGGACAGGCTAAACACAGAGCAGCGATCTCTCTCCTTTTTCTTCCTAATTTGTCTAAATTTCTGAATCAAAAGAGCACCATCTACTGTGCGATATGAATCTTTCTGCTTTTCACACCACGTGTCAACATGAGTTATTCTTGTTAATTCACTCAGTGAAACTGACAACTTTTCTGACATTGTGCTGTGGATGGTTGACACAGCTCAAAATTTCACGCAGAGCACTTGCACGTGATGGAGAGATGGAGGATTTTTGTTCAATCAGTCTGGGCTGAATTCCAATTTAGATCTCAGAGGAAGCTGCTGAATAATAAGGGATTTTGTAAGAACATCATCTGTTTAGCAATTACATTGCTAATTATCACCTTAAGCCAATAATGACCGTAAAGCCCTGTCATTATGTTACCGCTATTGCTGCACTTCAGATTTTGTACAACTATGAAGTATTAATCATATCCTGCTCTTACACATACCAAAATATACTAACTAAAGCACCTCACTTAACAGCAATTCACTTCATTTAAAGAAGTGATCATGTTGATCTCAAACATGTTGTTCTGTGAGCTAATGACCATTTAATACTTTACCCTGGTTTGCCTTTCTGTTTACTAAAGAGAAAATAGGCAAACAGATCTTGCAAACCATTGTAGAAGTGCTCAATTAATTAGCTTTAATTTTTAAAAAAAATTCTGCCAGAAAAATCTGCCGATGTCAGTGGTAAAAGTTTCAATGGAACTGAATTGATTTTTGGGAAAGAGTTCCACGTTTTGACTGCTCTGTGTGAAGTAGCAAGTCATGCCATCATAACTTTAAGTTCGTTCTGGAACAAATCATTTAATCATTTTCTACATCCTTAAAGTTTCATACTCATGCAAATTCAATCCTAATCTATGTAATCCTTTGTTGTAATCTAATCTGTTTAGACCCAGTATTATTCTACAATTATTATACAACAGGACTGAAAGGGACTCCTTCTGTGGCTCAGTTAATTAATGGACTGTCCACTAAAGCACTGAACTGCGCAGGCAATAATGGTTTCAAGTTTCATCCCTGTTGCGTGAATGATAACTGATTTCAGCTAGTTGTCATTGGCAATACTTAATTGGCTATAACACTCTTTGGGATTGTGAAGAAATGAATCAAGGATCAGACCAAAAATTTGTATCCTGTCCTTCTGAAAGGTACAATGCATTTCTGGGTTCTGCTTAATAAGGACAATCTCAACCACAATGCGTCTGTCAGCCATGTCTCTATTGAGTCAGTTGTGCCTCTGAGTGCATATTTCACTCCAGAGAATATAAAATGGTGGCTGAGTTGCCCCAGATCTCAACTCTGTTTTCATGCAACCTCAACGTAACTATCAACTCTGTGATATTTGAAAAATCTATCAACACTCTCTGTAATTTCTTTCAGCCCTATCCTCCACAACTCTTTGTGGTAAAGAATTTTAGACACTCATCACTCTTTGGGAGAGACGAAAAATATCATTCACATCTCAGTTTTAAATGAGTGTCCCCTTATTCTGTAACTATGTTTCCTAGTTCAAAATTCACCCACTAGTGGAAATGTCCTCTCAATATCTCCTCTAATGTCTCTCAAAATCTTACATATTTCAAAAAGGTCATGCCTCATTTTTCTAAACGAAATGAACAAAGGCCTAATCAACTCAGCCATTCTTGATAAGTCTACCCCTTCATTCCAAGAATCAGGCTAATGAAACTATTTTGAACTAACCCCAAGATTCTTTTTTATATACAGGGACAAAGACTTTAAAGCTTACCCCAGGAACTCCCAGTACAGTTGTGGCTAGCCTTTCCTATTATTAAACTCTAACCCCATAAATTAAAGGCCAAAATTCTATTTGTCTTCTTAATTATTTGTTCCCCTAAAGGATAACTTTTTCTGTTTCATGCAGAAAAACTCCCAGATCCCTCTGTACTATGTTATTTTGGACTTTCTCTCCATATAAGTATAGTCTGCCTTTGATTCTTCCCACTTAAGTGCATGACTTCACACATTCCTACATTAAACTCCATCAACCAAGTTTTTTCCCCACTCACTCAACTTATCTACATCCCTTTGCAAATTCCTCGTGTCCTCATAATAACGTACCCTCCTATTTATTTTTGTATCATCAGCAAAATTTAGATACTTCACACTCCACTCCTTCCTCTCAGTCATCAATGTAAATAGTTAATAATTGAGGCCCTAGTACTGATTTTTGCATCACTGCACCAGTTACATCTTTTTAACCTGAAAAAGACCCATTTATTCTAACTCTCTGCCTTCTGTACAATAAACCTGACCTCGAACATTGATAAGATTTTGGATCCCATTATGAAGGATGAGATTTCTGAATACTTGGTAAAGCATAGTAAAATAGGGCAAAGTCAGCAAGCTTTCATCAATTGGAGGTCATGCATGACCAATATGTTAGAATTCTTTGAAGAGGTAATGAGCAGGTTAGACAAAGGAGAGCTAATGGATGTTGCCTACTTGGATTTCCAGAAGGCCTTTGACAAGGTGCCGCACAGGAGGCTGCTGAGTCAGATAAGAGTCCATAGTGTTAGATACAAGGTATTAACATGGATAGATGATTGGCTCGCTGGCAGAAAGCAGAGTGGGGAAATAAGACTCCTTCTCAGGATGACAGCTGGTGACTAGTGGAGATCCACAAGGGTCAGCGTTGGGACCACAACTTTTCACTTGATACATTGATGATCTAGATAAAAGAAGTGAGGGCATTCTGGTTATGCATATACATGATACAAAGATAGATGGAGGAACAGGTAGTAATGATTAGATTCCCTACAGTGTGGAAACAGGCCCTTCGGCCCAATAAGTCCACACCGACTGTCCGAAGAGTAACCAACACAGTCTTACTTCCCTCTAACACTATGAGCAATTTAGCATGGCCAATTCACCTGACCTGCACATCTTTGGACGGTGGGAGGAAATCAGAGCACCCTGAGGAAATCCACACAGACATGGAGAGAATATGCAAACTCCACACAGACAGTCACCCAAGGGCTGGAATTGAACGTGGGGACCTTGGTGTTGTAAGGCTGCAGTGCTAAGCTACTGTGCCACCCCAGAAGAGATAGGGATGCTGCGGAAGGATTTAGATAGATTAGACAAGTGGGCAACGAAGTGGCAGTTGAAATATACTGTGGGAAAGTGTGAGATTGTACACTTTGGTAGGAAGAGTAGAGGCATGGACTATTTTTTAAATGGAGAGAAAATTCAGAAATCTGAAGTGCAATAGGATTTGGGAGTTCTAGTCCAGAATTCTCTCAAAATTAACTTTTGTGGAATGAGTCAGTAGTTCGGAAGCCAAATGTAATGTGGCATTTATTTTGAGAGGACTAGAATATAAAAGCAGGGATGTACTTCTGAGGCTATATAAAGCTCTTGTCGGACCACATGTAGAATATTGTGTGCACATTTGGGCCCCCATACCTCAGGAAGGATGTACTGGCCCTGGAGCGAGTTCAGAGGAGGTTCACAAGAATGATCTCTGGAATGAAAGTCTTAATGTATGAGGAACATTTGACGACTCTGGGTCTATACTCGATGAAGTTTAGAAGGTTGATGGGGAAACCTAATTGAAATTTACAGAATATTGAAAGGCGTGCATAGAGTGGATGTTGGGAAGATGTTTCCATTAGCAGCAGAGACTAGGACCTGAGGGCACAGCCTTAGAGTTAAGGAAGATCTTTTAGAATAGAGTCAATGAGAAACTTCTTCAGCCAGAGTTGTGAATCTGTGCAATTCATTGCCACTGAAGGTTGAGGAGACCAGGTCATTGAGTACAGTGATAGATAGGTTCTTGATTATTAAGGGGATCTAAGCTTACAGGAAGAAGGCGGGAGAATGGGGTTGAGAACCTTATCAACTTTGATTGAAAGGCGGAGCAGACTTGATGGGGTAAATGGCCTAGTTTCTGCTCTTATGACTTATGGTCTTTTGGTTTAAGCAATTCTCAGTCCTTGCTAATATATTATCTCTAATACCTTGAGCACACAATCTAAGCTGACATTACAGTGCAGTATTTCAAATGAAACATAAAACATGGACAAGTGTGCGCTTTCAATTGCATGTTGAAATTCCCATGATACTACATAAAGAACAACAAACATTCCCCCTCCACTGCCTTGGTCCCTGTCTGTTTTATTGTTCATAAAACAACATACACTTTAAATAAACATCTAATCAGTTGTGAAGCATTTTCTGAGATCCTGAAAGATATTTTATATAAGTAACTGTTTCCTTCAGAGAAAAAAACATGGTACCACTCAGTACCTCGACTGTAATATGAAGAACAATCACTTTGAAGAGACACTGGAGGGTATCCTTGTAACCGTACCTCAGCATGAGTCAGAACCTTCAAGACAGAAGTTCATAAAATGGAAGCAATAAAATTAGACACAGAAGACTGAAGAAAACTACCAATGCCCAAAGGCTATAGAAAGAAATGAAGCAACAGATCATGAAATTTATCAGGCGCAGAATTACGAGTTGAATATTATACAGTGAATTTGGTATACATTTGTATTACATAACTGTTAGTTTAACAATGGCATAAACGTTTTTAATATTGCTTTTATATAAAAAGATTGATATTCATTAGCAATACCTCTGACAGCTTCTAGTGTATAGCCAAAACATCTGAAAGAAACTAAGATTTTGCAATGATATTTGCTTGAATGCTAGGGTGTCCTAAAGTTGGAATATAGTGCTTACATTCTGTATGAGCAAGGTTTTTCAACTTTGGGGAGATTTTATAATTTATGGAAAAATTAGTTTGAAGCTGAAACATTCAAAGTCTACATGAAAGTCAAGTATTATTAGCAAATATTGCAGTCTTATGAGCATCTGTGAAGTCTCGAGCAGCTTGCTCTCAATGACAAGATAATAATATGCTTGAAACATTGAAATAATCTATCGCAGCTGGAAGCTAAGGTTAAAAGGTTAGGTGCTGTGCTGGATGATGGCTTTATTCAATGAAACACATTAAAAGGAGAAGTATTTTAATTTTACTTTCTGTTTGGTGACACTCCTGTGTAACGCCTTGGTCCATTTCCCACTATTGAGAAAAATCACTAAGTTTTGCTTCGCTTCCAACCATCAAGCCCTTTTGATCCCACATATTTTGCACCCACAATCCTGGCTATGCCAAAACTATCAAATGAAGAGTAACCAACAATTGCTTGAGAAAATTTTCAATATTTCAACTAGATTTTCAGGGAAAAAGTAATGACAATCTTCAGAAACTAATAAGACTTCTGTAGTTTTTTTTTAAATGACAGATTTCCTGTGATTTCTGTTTGTCTGACTTTTTTTTGGTAAAAGTATACACCAAATTAAACACTGAAAAGCTCCCACTGGTATATGTTGTGCCTGTAAGATGGATGATGAACTGAATCTTCTGACTAAAATAAGGAATATATAGTGTGGAATTAAAAAAAGTGCTTGGAAAATTGAACAGATCTGGCAGCAACTGTGCAGAGCTACAGAGTAAATGCTTTAGGTGTGGAGTAAAGAGTTTTATTCTGAGAATAGCTACTGAGTATGTTCATAAAGAGCTATGTCGTTAATAATATTAGATCACATTGAAGTGGGACCTAAGTCTGTCAGCTTCCAGATATTATTTCTCTTACCATCCCTTGTATATAGTCACAATTAATAATGGCATTGGTTTTGATGGTGATTACCTTTTATCAAGAATTAACCAAGAGTTAATCAAACTACATGGTAACAAGCAGTGATCATACCCACACAACCAGATATTATATAAATTCAGATTGTTACTTTGACAAGTCTGTTGAAACGTGTCCTTACTATGAGTGCATTACAAATATAAATCCTTGTGCTCAATTATCAAAAACAAGAACCAATAATACATGATTGCAGTAAAATTGATACACTGGCATATGATTCAATTAAATTCTGCATTGCAACACAGAGTGTCATTGCTTCCCTCAGCAAATCAGTAGCGGACCGCACAAAAAATTATTCATTTTTGCTTGATATACAGGGCATGGCATGGAACGCATTGGAGGATACTCCAAGGATGATTGAATATTTTGCATGCACTGAACTATGTCAAACACTTGTTGTATCAGATCCACCATAATTCCATCTATTCATTCCACAACGTTCTTTTGATTCATTCATAGAATGTGGGTGTCACTGACTGGGACAGTATTTATTGCCCATTCCTAGTTATGCTTGAGAAGGTGGTGGTGAACTGCCGTCTTGAATTGCAGTTATCTACTTGGTGGGGATACATCCACAATTTTATTAAGGACTGAGATCCAGAACTGTGAATTAGTGACACTGAAGGAATACTTCCAAGTCAAGATGGTGAGTGACTTGGAGGGGAACTTGTCAGTCATCACTTAGAAACCAGAGATGGAAACATCCAAGCTACCAAAAGCCAATATATGTAAATAAATTCTGTAACCTGACAGAAGAACTAGAGGCTACCTATAGATGCTTTATTTATTCAGTGAGGTTTTACAATTTGAAGTGGAGCTGAGATGGTGTTAAAAGTACAATCAATGCTAATTTTCAGAAGGAAGTTAGATAAATATTTGCTTGGGAAGAATGAAAGAGCTAAGTGGACTGGCCCTAAATGGTAATTTCATTTTTCTGGCTCAGGTAGAATGATGTGTTGCATCAAAATATGATTTTATGATTATGTGACCTTCCATTTGCTCAATTTGAAAAGCTATTGCACAATTGGAACAAGATTTTAAAAAATATTGATTTGAACGAGTCCTGCTTTTAATTTGTGATTTTTTTTGCGTTAAATAAACTCAGTTGTTGGAGGGTGTGCTGATCTGAACTGAGAGGAACGGGAGGCGAAATTTGCAACAATTGTTATCCAGTAAGTTTCTGCTGTAACTTTCAGATATATGGATAGAGTATGAAAGCAGCATTAAGCTTGGCTCTATCATATTGCAATGATTGAAAGTCTGCCAGCTTACATTATCTAGTCTGACACTGAGAGATTGGTCACATGAATGAGGTATTAGATCATATCTGGCAAAAATGACTCACATGCATCAAGCCGACAAACAGGAGTATAAAAAACATCTATTTGTATAAAAATTTGAGAGCAGCCGCTAAACTCCACATGTCACACTCCAGATGTCACATTTTATTGAAAGTTACTATAAATCACGACTGACTATTTAAAGAATATTTAAACATTTAACTGAATATTTAAAAGAAAACTTCCTGTAATTATTAGTTTTGTAGAATTGCTATCTGATGCGACTGTGGTGAAATCTATAGGGCTCTGAGCAACCTGAGTTATGTCAGGTTTGTGTCAGAATTGGATGAAAAGTCTGGCAAAGCCCACCTTTACATGTGGAGTCTTGTTGAATCTTTTATGCTTTTGCAGAGAGGTGTAGCAACTTTTTAACTAGGTGGCTGTGAGTTATATTTCAAGGGGGATTATAGCTTGTTGAATGCCTTATTATTGACCTGATGTCACTCATTAATATGCAGATTGCTATCTTACCAGATGCATCAAACAAAATAGATACCAGGAATTCTCAACAAGGAAATCAGAACAGGTTCTGGCAGCTTCAGGTGGTCACTAGCTGGAGGACTTCCAATGTTCATAAAGACTAAACAATATCTCAGGGAACAACATACAAGTACCAGCCATATGCACACCTCATTCACGGAAATTGGCATCTGACATTTGCCAGTCTTTCATGTCTGTCATGGCACCTCTCTGATACTCCTGCAGGCTGTTCAAGAAGCACAGAGCTGCATTGTAGGGCACACAAGTAACTAACATTGAAAGGTTGTAGCAGGGACACTTTGTATATAGGGACAGGCACTCAGCCCACATACTGGACCAGGTTGTATCTCAGGACTGTTCACTTGTTTTGTTAATGCTCACTTACTTCGCATCTACCTGCATGCTCACAGCAACCATGCCAGTCCTTGCCATGCCTGTTAGTGCTGCTTGGCCAGTGCTAAAGCCTATCAGTACTGCTGTAGTGGTGTGTCCTTTGAGCAGACACACATCAAGTGTGTTTGTCAGAAGCAATCTATCTGGTGGGGCCAATCCACTATACATCATACTGAGAATCAGTATATCACCTTCAGCATTTCCCAGCTCTCCGCACAGCAAGCACACTGCTTTTCTACTCAGTCAAATGCCCATGTCAGAAATGGGGGTAGGGTGAGGAATACTAGTCCTCAGTGGGGGGGGGGGTGGTATTGTTTGTTGGGGGTCCCAATAGCTTCTGTCAGGGGTACAATCTCTACACATTTCCAGGAGCTCCCCAAGGTCAGCTGTTAACTTAGGACCCTCACCATCAGGGGATCCACTGAACTTCAGTCTGGAGAATTGGCAATGATCCGTCCAATTTGAGGACCCCAGCTGTCAGGGGTGCCATATATCATTAACTAGAGAGCTGGAATGAGAACAGACAGTTGTCTGGTCAGTCATGCCTACAGATGTTGAAGTCAGTAATAGGTCCGGAGCAAATACCTTCCTTGAGGTCTGTCCGTTGATCTTTCAGGAGGGTGCAAGGTGAGACCTGTGGGACCACTGCTCGAAAAGGTGAGGGAGTCAAGGGCTGGAGATGGGGGGAAACAGAGACATTTGTGAGAGTGAGAACAAGGACAATTCCAAGAGAAAGTGCAAGATAAAAGGTGGGGGTAGGCCGGATAGCATAGGAGGTATGGTAGGCATTGAGGGATGGAATGTATTGACAGTTAACAATCACCAGGCCTCCAAAGGGGACGTGTAGAGCAACATTAAGGGGTAATGTCAGGGTTTAAGGAGACTATTGGAGGCAATGTCCAATATGGTGAATCTCCACAGCATGGGGGTTGGGGGGGCGGGGGGGGGGGAGATCAAAGCAAAAGGGGGCATGGAGACTCTGTGGGGTTATCTGGTGAGTAGGCAAGGCCTGGTGCTGCCTCTGTTCTGTTTTACTGGAAAGAAAGTTGTTGTTTGGAGACAATGGTAGCAGTTCTGCATTATCAATTGATTCTGTAAGCATTGAGAAGAGTGTTGAGAATGTTAAATTAGTTCTATAAATCATTCATCTAGTTCCAAAATGAATGAACATTTGGCTGTCAAGGATTGCTAATTAATATTTCTAGATTCTAGGTAGATTCATGTTGCCATTGGGAAGAATTTATGGGAAGACATTGTAAAGATTAGGTTACTGGATTTTTTTTAGAATATCATAGACTTATTTTATTAAAAATATGTTTGTTTTATGATCATTAATCACAGATTTATCATGTAATTTTCGACTCCATTGAGTGGCGTGGGCACTGCTGAAAAATATTGGAAAATATGACAAAAAAGAAAACAATTATTTTCTCAAAATCAAGAAAGAAACTTCTGGCTTTCCAATTAAGGTTTAAAATGTAAGTTTATAACCTCACTAATGAGCTGCATTTACATCTCATGAACTACCCAAAATGTCTCATTTCAATGCAGCCTCTTCTCCCCATAGAAACTCTATTGCATTAATTCCTGACATGAGAGGCTAAGCACTTACTTGGTGGCAGCATCTTCTTCAAACCTTCATCAAACACTATCTCCTTCTCTGAATGCTCCATGGACACAATCCACTTCCACATAAGTTGGTGTCAGCAACCCACCTCCCTCAAAGTATCATCTTGACATTCAAACTCAACTCATTCCAATTCAACCTCTCAGAAATTCACTTCAGATCTGAGTCCATTTCCATGCTTCTGCAAATTTACTTTGTAGACTGAGACACACACACATCCTATGCATTGGCACAGGTTTTTTTTGTCATCTTATGGCTTAAATCTTCATTTGTAAGGGGTTAGTTCAGTTGGTCAGGTAGCTGGTTTTCAATACAGTATGATGCCAACAGTATGGGTTCAACTCCTGTACTGGCTAAAGTTACTATGAATGATTCTCCTTTTCAATCTCTCCTCTCACCTGCAATGTAGTGACCCTCAGGTTAAACAACTGAGAGTTGCCTTTTTGTCTCAAATGAGAGACCAGTCCTATGGCCCAGTAGGACTTTAAGAGCTTTAATTTTGGTCTCTAATTTTTGGTCTACAGTAATGTGGGTAGTAACCTGCACTCAGATCGAAAAGCCCAAACTTGTGAGGAGTTAAAAAAGGCTGCAAGAATCTTCTAGACTGGGCTAGAGCGAGTGTCTTTAAGAAATGAAATTTTTGTGAAAAACAGTTCTAATACAGCAAGTTACTGACTGAGAAAAGAAAATAAAGGGTATAAGTTCTGGTGAATGTAATACCTTTTTTGATTAATTCTGAAAAAATAGATTTGTCTTCACAAAGGATAAAGTATATCTGTAATGTGTGTTCATTCAGTTAGGCTATTAAAATGCAAGAGATGTTGTCCTGTTTTATGATTTGAAGTATTGGTTAGAAAAATAGTGTTTAGCCAGTAACGTTTGCCATGTTTTGTTGCAATAAATGTTAGAAAATGTGAAATTTTATTATTTCATTCCTTCTGTTATTAACCAGAAATTTCCTTTTCTTTAAAAAAATTATGTCAATCATAACAAAATTGGATGTTCTTTGTGAAATGTTGAAGTCACAGGTTAAAATGTGAACATTGGATTTGGCTAGAGTTTAAACAGACAAGCCTACAAAGATTTCTGGTGTTGTGTTGAAGAGTCAAAAATAGTTTTGAGTATTGCTGAAACAATCTTCATGGAGACAACTTGTCATTGAGTTTCTTTGAATCTTTCCAGATATGGGCTATGGTGAGAAATTTAAGAAAATTGTGTGAGATGTTGAATAAGGCCATTCTCCACATTTAGGGTAAAAAGCTACACTTGCCAACCAAATTCCTGATGTCAAGATAACATTCTTGGCAGCAAATAGCAAGAGGCCTGGTAATTGGAATTATCATTCATTATCACCGTGTGGACCTTTATCTTGAACACTTGGCACAAACATATCATAGCACAATACAGCTGTTCACATCCTATACCCATAGGCTTGGCATTGAAAATGTACCATCCTCATTGTATTGTCATGGCACACCTCTGATCCACTTACTGTAAGCTTCTGCACTTTAATTCTACACTTTGGAGCTCACAAGCCCCTCTCATTGCAATGCTGCTGCCATGATATTTTTCACTCAGGCCCAAGTACTCAGTTCAGGAATTAGACAAAGTTCTACCTCAGGATTGCTTGCTTGTTCTCATGGTACTTACTTTGATACTTGCAGCATCCCTGTGTTGCCTTGTCTTGCGTCTTTGTACTTTGGCCCCTCTGCCAGAACTTAAGATAAAGTGGGCAGATAAAGCCCTCAGATGGATGGCTTGTGTGAGGACCTGGGGAAATGTGAAGTCTTTGTAACCATTTATCAGGAATGGAATGGTTACATTTGAGATTCACTAATACAAGTAAGCTGAGCCTGAGACTCCATTTTGAGGAGTGATGGCTGTTGCCTTTTATCTTGTTGTGAGTGAAAGGTGTGCAATGGAGATGAAAATGGTTGTGATCACACACAGAATAGATAGGACTAGAGTTTCATTCCATGAGGGAGGGTTCCTCACTTTTAAGCAATGTGATGCCCTGCTAAGCATTACGCTGACACCATACACTGAAGCTCAAATAAGCTTGCAAGCACCTCAGGATATGTGAACCTTAGATATTCACCTACTGTGTGCAGTCCGAATTCTTTCCTTAAATATTCTTGATGATATGAAATTAATGCCTGAATCCCATTAATAGCTGTGATGCAAGAGAAATGTTTGTCAACCTGGAAAGATTCAGCCCAGCCGCCAATGTAATAGTTACCTTCCACTTATCTATTGGCTGCATATGTTGCAGGAACTGCTCACTTTACATCATTGACCATTAAACATTGGTTGCACTAGGAAAGGGGAGGCTTTGTACCTTCAATGTTACATTTCGGATTAGACAGAGACTTGCAAACACAGCTGATGGTAAAAGTGGAACATATAATAATAAATGTGAAAACTTATTTCAGTGTCAACAATGAAATGACTAGTTGCCGGACCATAGAGATGTTGGTATCTCCACAGGAGCAGTCCCTGCCTTCATCTGCTTGTTAGGAGTGAGAAGACAAATATCTGGCATCCCACCATCCACCCTAACTCTGTGCTTTCCTGTAATAAGTGAAAAGAAGGAAATCAGTGAGGTGAAAGTGTGTGGCAGAATTGTGCATGCTGGACTAGATTGGGGAAAGATGTGGGCCATCCTAAGTAAGTGTGCAATATAACATGTTAACAGGCGTTTTGGGAGGTCTAGGGGGTGGGGGTGAAATAAGACTAAGTGAGGGAAAATGTTGCATGCAACAGTGAAACTGGTAGAACATGAGGGTTGTTGGTAGGTGGGTGAAAGAGCAAAGATAGAGTGAGTAGGAGAAGGCAGAGAGAAGGCAGACAGGCACTCACCCTGTCAGAGTGGAGAGTGTTGTTGATCTTCTTTCTAAACTGTTGGGCATTTCTCTGGAGCATGGGGATCACACTGACCAGGATGGTAATCTTGGATCAAACTGACAGGGTCTCATATCTTAGCATCTTCTGCCAGTCCTGGGGGATGAGGAGTTCTTCATCCATACCACTCCATTTGCCAAGACCTCCAGGTATCTGTCTGCAAAGGTACAATTCAGCAGAGGTATTGTGAGAGAAAGATATTAGAAAAAAAAACCTCATGGATCAAGAATCTAAATGCAAAGGGTACACTAGAGTTGACTTCTCACAGTTCTTTCATTTTCTGCTCAATGAGATTACATTACTATTCATTTAGGCTATGAGAAAGTAATAAGTCAATTGTCTGCTAACGTCTCCAAAATCCCTGAAAAGCGTTGAGTATGTTGAGTTGCAAATGATTGTTTTTTTTAACCTGTCAATTTAATTTGATGATAAAATAGATTTGGACTCTCAGGTGTACTAATTCCCATTTCTACCTAGAAAAGTATGATGTTTACTTTGCTATGGAAAGGATTCGGAGTTCCTAAACTATCACTGAATATCACTGCCAGTGTCCTTCAGACTCTCTGGATCCAGAAAAGAGAGTTGCTTGAGGCCAAAAACATCTCTATAGTTTGAACTACACAAAAAAAATCAAAATAACTGAAATAATTCCAGAGAGGCTGGTATTCTGTCATCCTATCACCCTTTACTTACATGTGTAAAGGCCTTGACCCTGATCCAGCTCTCAGAGTGGCAGGATGTCTGACACTGCCATATTTATCTGTCAGCCCGGATCCCTGATTGGACCAGATTAACATCCCTGATTAAGGTACTCATGTTCTATGAGATTGACCTCGCTGACCTTGTTGCAATCACTATAGAAACAAAAACACAAAATTGCTAGAAAATCTCAGCAGAAACTAGAGTTAACACCAGCCAGGTCAATTCTGACGAAGGGTCACTGGACCTGAAATGTTAACTCTGATTTCTCTCCATAGATGTTGTTGAGATTTACCAGCAATTTGTGGTTTTGTTGTCTATGGTTTGGTGCCCAGGAGTATTGGTAAAAGCTTTATTTGGACTGAAAGTATCAAACTCATGGGGAGATGAAATTAGACTGAAGAGCCTCTATCATTGGCTAGAGGGAGAATCTCAATATAAAGGAACCCTCACTGTGAGAGATAATTCTAATTTTGCAAGTTACCAGGCTGAGAAAAGAACAGAAATAAATGCTTGGCAAGTCAGTATCACTTTGGATTGATTCTGAAAATATTGCATTTCTACATAAAGGACAGGACAAAATAAAGATGTCTTTCAGTTGTGCAAAAAACATATAATGTTCTATTCTCTGGTTTAAGGTATATGTTACCTACAATATTCTGTTAACAGTTGTTCTAGTTGTCAAGTCACCAGTAAGCGTCTGAAAGACATGAAATCATGTCAAGTCATTCTTTCAACTAATAAATGGAAGTTCAAATTTTTTAAAATTTACTGTCTCTATGTAGATCATAATAAAAGCAATCAATTTACTTTGCACTGTTTGTTTCTAAATTTGATGCAACATGGTGATATTGTTGAGGGAACAAACAGAGAAACCAATCTAAAGCCAATTCCAACTGACAATCTCAAGAAACTTGCAGCACAAAAAAAAATTAAACTCAGAACCAAATTAGACACTTCTTCACAGAAAGTTCCTGGACAGAAAGTTCTTTCCAGCATAAACACGGTTAGCTGCTCAGTGTTATAACCTATGCATCACACCTTAAAGTGCCTGTGAGAAATGCCCAAGTGATCAGTCAGCTAGCATGGTTAACGAAAGCTTGTCCCAGAAAAGAAAAACAGAGCACAGACCACACAGCAGGTGATGCACACTGTCTATTAACTTTATAGCATCATATCCTGCACAAGTGAAGAAAATGGTGCCATGCACACGTTTCATTGTGCTGCAATGTAGCAGATTTAGCACGCTGACTGTAAACCCAGTGGGGGTCATTTTATCTTTCATCTCCAGCATTAAAATGTGTCATAGTGATTTGCTTACCCATTTTGCACACAGATCAATTTCTACTTGCAATGCAAACTTCTATCCAGTGAAAAGTCTTAAAATATGATTATTTGTGTGATATTGTGTTTCAGTCTTGGATATTGTTTTCCTTGACTTCATTCAAAGGAGAAACCAGAAGATATATATAAAATGGCACTTCTCTTATGCTGTCACCCACATTTGGAATCCTTGTGATTCCTCAGTCAGTTCTTATTCTATCATAGGACAAGCTTGAAAGGGTTCAGAAAAGATTTACAAGGATGTTGCCGTGGTTGAAGGGTTTCAGCTCTTTGAAGAGGCTGGGGATGTTTTCCCTGGCATGTTGGAGGATAAGGGGTGACCTTATAGAGGTTTATAAATTCATGATGGGCATGGATAGGGTAAATAGACAAGGTCTTTTCGCTGGGTTGGGGGAGACCAGAACTGGAGGGCATATGTTTAGGGTGAGAGGGGAAAGATTTAAAACCTAAGTACACAATGTTTCTCACGCAGAGGGTAGTGTGTATATGGAATAGGCTGGCAGAGGAAGTGGCAGAGACTGGTACAACTACAGTATTTAAAAGGCATTTTGATGGGTATAGTACGGATTTAGAGGGATATGGGCCAAGTGCTGGTAAATGGTACTAGATTAATATAGGATATCTGGTTGGTATGTACAAGTTGGACTGAAAGGTCTGCTTCTGTGTTGTGCAAATCTATAACTCGATGTGGGCATTGGAAAGACCAATAGATCTTACTCATTCCAGGTTGACTTTGGGAAGTTGGTTTTGAACGTCATTCTTGAACTACTGTTGTGCATCTGGTACAGGTATAAAGTAAGTGCTGCTGAGCAGGGAATTCCAGAATTTTCACTGACTGTCAGTGAAAGAATGGCAATATAATTGCATGTCAGGATGGTGGGTGGCCTGGGTGAAATTGACAGGTGATGGTGTTTCTGTGCATCTGTTCCCCGTTTCCTTTGAAGTGTAGAGTATGTGAGTCTGGGCAGTGCTGTCAAATAGGACTTTGTTGCAGTGCATCTTGTACACTTTGCTGTCACTGTACCTCTGTGGTGAAGAGACCAACTGTTTAATGCGATGAATAGAATGGCAATCAAGATTACTGCTTTGACCTGAATAGTGTTGACCTTCTTAAATGTCATTGAAACCACATTCATACATTTAAGTGGAGAGTATTCTATCTCACTTGTGTCTTATAAATGCTGAGGAGAAAGTGAGGTCTGCAGATGCTGGAGATCAGAGCTGAAAATGTGTTGCTGGAAAAGCGCAGCAGGTCAGGCAGCATCCAGGGAACAGGAGAATCGACGTTTCGGGCATAAGCCCTCTCCTCCTCCGACCGTCGGGTTGTTGTGGTTTGGCGGTGGATGAGTCCAATGACCTGCATATCCTCGGTGGAGTGGGAGGGGGAGTTGAGATGCTGTGCTACAGGTTGGTTGGGTTGGTTCGTCCGGGTGGCCCAGAGGTGCTCTCTGAATCGCTCCGCAAGTAGGCGGCCTGTCTCCCCAATATAGAGGAGGCCACACCGGCTGCAGCGGATGCAGTAGATGATGTGGGTGGAGGTGCAGGTGAATCTGTGGCGGATATGGAATTTTCCTTTGGGGCCTTGGAGAGAAGTGAGGGGGGAGGTGTGGGCGCACGTGTTGCACCTCCTGCGGTTGCAAGGGAAGGTGCCGGGAGTGGTGGTTGGGTCGGTGGGGGGTGTGGATCTGACAAGGGAGTCGCGGAGGGAGTGGTCTCTACGGAAAGCTGATAGGGGTGGGGAGGGAAATATATCCTTGGTGCTGGGGTCTGTTTGGAGGTGGCGGAAGTGACGGCGGATGATGCGCTGTACATGGAGATTGGTGGGGTGGTAGGTGAGGACCAGTGGGGTTCTGTCCTGGTGGCGGTTGGAGGGGCGGGGCTCAAGGGCGGAGGAGCGGGAAGTGGAGGAGATGCGGTGGAGGGCACCGTCGACCACGTCGGGGGGGAAATTGCGGTCCTTGAAGAAGGAGGCCATCTGTGTTGTACGTATTTTGAACTGGTCCTCCTGGGAGCAGATGCGGCGGAGACGAAGGAATTGGGAGAATGGGATGGCGTTTTTACAGGGCGCAGGGTGGGAGGAGGTGTAGCCCAGGTAGCTGTGGGAGTCGGTCGGTTTGTTCTGTGCAGAGGAGATGACCTGGGGGGTGCAGTGAGAGAGGGACTCACTGAAATCTTTGTAGAGGGAGGAAGAGAGCTTCTTCAAGGAAGGCATCCTTGTAAGAGGGTTCGCAGTAGGTTAAAATCTTTGAGGAGAAAGTGAGGTCTGCAGATGCTGGAGATCAGAGCTGAAAATGTGTTGCTGGAAAAGCGCAGCAGGTCAGAGTTCATCCCTTGTGGTTGGAGGTTTCCTAGGCGGAAGATTGTGAATGGTTGTGCCTAAGATATTTTCCTAAGGTTCTCCTGTGGTTGATGATCTGGGATTGAGATAATCGACCTCCAGCGACCTCAGCCACATCTGTTTTTTCTAGGTATGTCTCCATCCAGCAGAGAAACTCCTCCACCCTAATCCCATCATCTCCAGTTTCGCTAGGATTTTTTGATGCCATGTCTTGATGTTAACGGCAGTCATTCTTACCTCGTCTCTTGTATTCAGATCTTTTGTCCATGCATGGAATAAGGTCTTAAAGAGGTCAGGAGCTGAGCGGACAAGTTGGAAAACAAAGTTAGTGTCAGTGAGAGATTTTTACTCTATAAGTGGCTCTTGATAGCATTGTCACTGCCACAGAACAGAGGGATTTGAGGGTCCTCACCCATGAATCACAATAAGCTAACATCCAAGTTCAGTGGGTAACAGCGAAGGTAAATGCTTTTACTTCAAAGAGCACAGAATATAAAAGTATGGAGGTTTCACTATAACTACAGGTTATAACTACAGGATCCTTTATGAAATGCTCAAGACCAGCTGTTTTTCGGAATTTGGAATTTTTCAGAATGTGACAGTTTAATGGTGAAATTTTTAAAAATCTTACTGGAGAACCAGACTTCTAACTAAGAACGTGCTTGGCCACACCCTCCCTTCCAAGTCCCATTTGAGTGACACACATTAAATGGGTGTCGACTTGGGGGCGTTCACAGAGAAACCCCAGGCCTGTCAGTACTTGGCCACACCCCCCCCGTCACATTTGAGTGACATCGAGCGGGTGTCAACTTGAGTTAACTGTTTGCTCGCCAAACAACCTTGTTAATGAGAAAAACAAACTTCACAAAAAATCTTTTGGATTTCGGAGTTTTTCAGTTTTTGGATGTTCGGATAAAGGATCTTCTACCTGAATATAGGGCACTATTCAGACCATAGTTAGAATACTGCGGATAGTTCTGAGTCCATTATCTAAAGAAAGATGTATCGACATTGAAGGCAGTGCAGAGAATGTTCACTAAGCTGATGTGGTAAGGAGAGACAGTCTTATGAGGGGTGGTTGAGTAGATTGGGCTTGTGCTTATCGGAGTGTATATTGAAACATGTATAATTCTTCAAATACCTGACAAGGTAGATGTGGAAAGGTTGTTTCCCCTCGTGGAAAAGTCAGTGAAATTACTCCGCAGAGGCTGATATCCCGTCACCACATCACCCATTATTTACACATGCCTAGTACCTGACACTGGTCTGGCTTCCTCAGAGCCAGCTTGCAGAGTAAACAGAACTCTGACACTCCTGTTTATATCTGTCAGCCAAGGCTCCCTGATTTGACCAGATTAACAGCCCCAATCAGGGAACTCATATTATACAAGCTCCACCTGACTGACTTGACAATCACTACGTCACTCCTCGTCTAAGTTCAGGGACGTAGGCCTATTCTTTTTCTAGTATTGTCTCCTGTGGCATTTTTACACCAGCTCCTGTTCCTCTGAGTAAGCCTCGGATACAAGCAGCATGTACTAGGCCCTAGCTTGCGTCTTGCACCCAGAGAGTCTCAGAAGAAATTCATTCTCTTCTTCAGGTGGTAAAGATGTCGAGGCTGTGACATCCACAATATTCATCTCAGACTCCAAGGTTTCTTCGATGCCAGATGGAAGAGGAGAACCCATGGGGTCTGACAACCTTTCCAGCTGTTCTCAGGGGCTGGTATGTTTTACCCCCGCCCTGTTTGCAAATTTGCAGCTTTCATGTGGTCCACATACTTGTTCAGGACTGCCTCACTGACCCAAACTTCGTACATCTTGGGACCTGACCTTGCATCAACCATGCCTCATATCCATCAATGGCTGTTTCCATGGTTTTGGCACCCAATTTCTTCCCTTGAAGCAAAGACTCTCTTGCTTAAAGGAATGATGTGTCCAACATTGGCATTGATGATGCCATTTTATCCTTCCTCACAGGTCCGGGAAGATCAGATTTAACTTGATGAGGAGTCTCCTACCCTTTAGAAACTCTGCTGAAGCTATCTGTGTAGTTGTACGAGGGGTGGTTCTGTAGCCAAATAGGAACCAGGACAGTTTGGTATCGAGTGAAGCTGTAGGCTGCTTCTTTAAGCTTGCCTTCAACGTTTGGTCTGCTCTTTCCACCAGACCACTGGATGATAGATGGTATGGAACTGTGCTTGTATGCCAAAGGCTATTAGATTGTAGGAAATACTCTAATTTCCTGCTGGTAAACAATGGTCTGTCACCAATAGTTCCAGGAGTCCTTGTATTGAAAAAGGTGCTCACAGCTTTTCTATCATTGCTACTGTGTTTGACAAATACACTCTATGCACATCCAGCCATTTTGAGTGGGCACTCACAATGACTAAGAACAATGAGTACATGTAAGGGCCAGCATAGTTGACGTGTAACTGAGTTCAGGGTTTACCCAGCCATTCCCATGAATATGCAGCTGCTGTGGCAGTAATTCTTGTCCTTGTTGTGCATTGTCCTACCAACACGGTTATGTCTGCATCAAGTGCTGGACACCAGGCATAACTTCATGCCAAAATCTTCATTGTGGACATCCGGGCGGAGTGCAGTCAGTATGCGGTGGCATCCTTTGCTCAGGACAACCACTTATGTTATCCATAATAAAATGCTATCATATACAGTGATCTGGTCTCATTGGATCCAGAAAGGTTTCAGTTCTGATTGTGATGGCCCTTTCGTTTCCACCATTGCCACCAGCTGGTTTAGTTTTTCCAGTACCGGATCTTTTTGTATGCACAGTTTGATACTGTCAGTGGTGACTGGAAGAGTGCCCAGAAAGTTTATAAACAGAATGGAGCCTCCCAGTCGTTGTACCGCTGGTGGTAGTATCCCCAGCAGGAGGCAGCAGAAGACACCCACATTTGCTTCTTGACTCCCCAGGCTGTGTTTCAACCTGCAATTGTGTGCACCAAGAATGACAGTCTACTGCTGAATTTCACCTGAAGCTATGGGTGGCTCAGCCTTGTTCCCTTTAAGTAGCCCTTGCAGGGGTTTGTGGTGCGTTACTATTGCAAATTTACATCCTTAAAGGTATTGATGGAACTTTTTCATAACAAAGATAACCACCAAACCTTCCTTCACTGTCTGGGCTTATTTGCACTCTGCATCAGACAAAGATGAGGAAGCATATGCTATTGGGTGTTCCTCTCCATTGGACCATCTGTGAACCTACCCAGAAACCACATGGGGAGGTGTCGAAAGCTCACACCAGGCCTCACTTGGAGTCATTGTGTGCCATTGCCTGAGATAATGATAGCTGCTTCTTCACTCCTCTAAAGGCTATCTTTTGGCTATGAGATAATTTCCAAGGCTGACCCATATTCAATAGCAGATGTAAAAGCATCAGGATGGAGGTCAGACTATGTATGAACTTTGCATAATAATTGGCCAGTCCAAGGAAAGTCCAAAGGTCCAGTATAGACATGGGATACAGGGCACTTTTGAATGCCGTCTCTTTAACGTCCAACAGGTAACTTGCTTGTCGATTCTCTTGCCCAAGTAGGTCACTTGGAGTGCCTGGAACATACGTTTTTTTCCCTTCTAAGGCATACACCCACCTTGGAGAAACATCTTAGGACTACATTCAAGTTCTCTAAATGCTCCTTATTGGTCTTCCCTGTTATTAGCACATCAACCAGATAAATGGTGACCTGGGTAGACTTTGCAAATGTTGCAAAGTGTTCTCCATCATCTGCTGAAAAATGGCACAGGCTGATGATACCCTAAAATGGTAGTCTTGTACATTAGTACAAACCGTTTTGAGTATGAATTGTAGCATACTTCTGGAAACCCTCATTTAACTGCAAATGCAAGTATGCAGGGCTCTTGACCAGCTTCATAAAGGACAGCAAGCGACCCTGCCAGCTTTGTGCATAAATCCGATATGGGAGCGATTGGTATTTATCCAGCTATGAGATGTGATTTATTGATTGTTTAAAATCCCCACGAAGGCAAACAAACCGGTCAGGCTTCACAATCACTATGACTGGTGCTGCCCATTCCATAAACTGTGCTGGTTTGATGGTGGTTCTTTCACATTCCAGCCTTATGATTTCTGCCTCCACTTTTGCCCATAAGGCACATAGCACTGGGCAGAATAATTGAATTGCTTCCTGGTCAACATGCAAGGTGGTCTCGACTCCATTGATAGTCCCTAGACCTTCCTGAAAAGCCTCCAAGTATTTAATTAGGAACCAACTCAGGCAGCCATTTTCTAATCAAAAAATGTTGAGCCAATCAAGGTGAATTTTCCTCAACTAATTTTGCCCAAACAAGCTTGGCCTCAAGCCTTTCATTACGATCAGTGGTAACTGCACCAATGACTTCTCGTTAGTGAAGTTGTTCCATTAATCTATAAAGGTTACCCAGTATAGATTCTCAGTCCAACCGAGGTCTTAAGGGTCTTAAGCAAACTTAAGGGTTGGAGTTCAGAGAAAATTTTGTTAATTACTGGTTCTGCAATTACTGATACAGTGACACTGGTATCAAGTCCATTAGAACTGGGTGACCATTTAACCAGACAGTTATCTTGATTGCTTCTGACTTGGATGTTGCTTAGCAATTTAATTGTTCAAAGCAAGATATCAATGGGCCTCTCAGAGTATGCACTCTCCTGGATACTGGCCTATGAGTTCTCTTACTCAGTTCAGGCCTAGTGGGACTCTTGCTGTCTTGAGTCCCTATGCTGGCAGCAACTGCAATGGCTTTCCGGCTCAAATCCTAAAGAAAATGTTAACTGTTTGGCGGAGCCTTGACTTTGTTTTGAGGTTTTGCTGTGGGTTGGCCGCGAGTCCCTCTGTTCAGGATACATCCTGAGTGAGTCTATGCAATTTTCTTCAGTTATGTGGTATCCCCCAAGCTCAGTCAGCCTGACGAGGTTGTCATCGGCACGCTTCTTAACTTATATGTTCCACTTGACCATTTGTTAAGGACAAAGCCAGTTGTCATGCCTGTTTGAAGTTCATCTGGGCTTTAGTTAGGATGTGCTTTTTCAGGGTTACATCTCTAATCCCACTCTTGTTGCCAGTAAAATGACTCCACAGAGGCCCATATCCTGTCACACAGTCTCTCTTTATTTACATACATATAGTATTTGACACTGA
Source organism: Chiloscyllium plagiosum (assembly GCF_004010195.1). Classification (NCBI taxonomy): domain Eukaryota; kingdom Metazoa; phylum Chordata; class Chondrichthyes; order Orectolobiformes; family Hemiscylliidae; genus Chiloscyllium; species Chiloscyllium plagiosum. The sequence goes on from NC_057713.1 coordinate 23,001,921, forward strand.
TCTGGCTTCCTCAGAGCCAGCTCTCAGAGTGAGCAGAACCTCTGACATTCCTGTTTATATCTGAAAGGGCTCCTTGACTGTACCAGATTAAGAGCCCCAATCAGGAACTCATATCCAAGAGGTCCACTTGGCTGACTTTGTTATAATCATTACATGAGGACCAAAGGGCATAATTACAGAATAGGAGGTTGCACATTTCAGACACAGATGAGGAGAAATTTTGTCTTGCAGAAAGTTCTGAATCTGTGGAATTATTTATCAAATAGGGCTTTCACGATTGGGTCATTTAATAAATTCAAGGATGTGACAGATAGATTTTTGATTAGTGAGGGAATTCAAGGGTTAAGGGCAAAAGGTTGGAAAGTGGAATTGAGAATTATCAGATCAGCTGATAATCGTTCAATGATGGAGCAGACTCGATAGGCTGAATAGCCTTCTTCTGTTCCTATGCCTTCATGGAATCATAAAATCCCCAACGGTGTGAAAACAGCCTATTTAGCCCAACAAGTCGACATGGACCCTCTGAAAAGGGACCCTCTGAAGAGTAACCCACCCAGACCCATTCACCTACCCTATTACTCTATATTTATCCCTGATTAATGCACCTAACCTACACATCCCTGAACACTATGGGCAATTTAGTATGACCAATTCAGCTAACCTGCAAATCTTTGGATTGTAGGGGGAAACCAGAGCACCCGGAGGAAACTAAAGTAGACACAGGGAGAATGGCGCAAACTCCACACAGACAGTCACCCAAGGCTGGAATTGAACTGGGGTCCCTCGCGCTGTGAGGCAGCAGTGCTGACCACTGAGCCACTGTGCTGCCCTCCTCTCTTATGGCCAAAGACTTAACTGAGCAGAAGTGCAATCCACATCTAGCACATTCCAGTTTGATTAAATGTCCATTTGCCAAAAAAAAGACATGGAAGAGCACAAAATCAAAATCACTGCCACATACCATTGAAATCTTTTGCTGTCTGCTTAATTCATTAGTACCACAAGACAGGAAATGGAAAATCAGAATGTTGGTTTGCTCACTGAGCTGGAAGGATTGGTTTTAGGATGAAGCACTGGTGGTACGGCCCACTTTTTATTTATATGTTTAGGTTTCCTTGGGTTGTTGATGTCATTTCCTGCGGTGATGTCATTTCCTGTTCTTTTTCTCAAGGGGTGGTAAATGGGATCCAAGTCAATGTGTTTGTTGATAGAGTTCTGGTTAGAATGCCATGCTTTTAGGAATTCTCGCATGTTTCTCTGCTTGGCTTGTCCAAGGATGGATGTGTTGTCCTAGTCGATGTGGTGCCCTTCCTCATCTGTATCTAAAGATAATAGTGAGAGTGGCTAGTTGATGTTCCTCTGTCCTGGTGGCTAGCTTTCTACCTGTTTGTCTAATGTATTTTTTGCTACAGTTCTTGCAAGATATTTTCTAAATGACATTAGTTTGTTGCCTTGTTGCCTTTACAGGGTCCTTCAAGTTCATTAGTTGTTGTTTTAGTGTGTTGGTGGGTTTGTGGGCTACCATGATGCCAAGAGGTCTGAGTAGTTTGAGAAAGCGAATGCACTGCTTGCAGATACCAACACTTACCAACAAGTAGCACAGACCTAACCCCACAACTAGAGAACTGAACCACCTTGCTACTCAAAAAAACTTCAGAAATCTGGAGAAATAAATATGACCGACTTCTAAAATATGAAACCACACGGATCCAACACACCACGCTTCTCTGGATTACCCAAAATTCACAAACCAGGAGCCTCTCTCAGACCCACTTCACCTTCAACACCAAAACCTACAGACAATCCAACAAAACACCCGTGGGATCTCCAATATCCGGGTTCTTAGCAGAGGCAGTAATGCAGAGACTCGAACAAACAGCTCTGCCAACCATCCAACCCAAACTTTGGGTCCGCTACATGGATGACACCTTTGTCATCACTAAATGAAACAAATTAGAGGAAAGAGTCAAGACCATCAATCATGGCATAAAATTCACTAAAGAGGAGGAAAACAAGAACAAATTGCCATTCCGAGATGTCGCAGTAGAGCGAACAGTCAATAGGGAACTTCAAACCAACATTTTAGATTAGATTAGATTAGATTACATTACAGCATGGAAACAGGCCCTTCGGCCCAACAAGTCCACACCGACCCGCCGAAGCGCAACCCACCCATACCCCTACATTTACCCCTTACCTAACACTATGGGCAATTTAACATGGCCAATTCACCTGACCTGCACATCTTTGGACTGTGGGAGGAAACCGGGGCACCCGGAGGAAACCCACGCAGACACGGGGAGAACGTGCAAACTCCACACAGTCAGTCGCCTGAGGCGGGAATTGAACCCGGGTCTCAGGCGCCGTGAGGCAGCAGTGCTAACCACTGTGCCACCGTGCCGCCCACAACATCTACAGGAAAACAACGGATATGGACTAAATACTGAACTATAGAAGCAATCATCCCAACACCCACAAATAAAACTGCATTAGAACATTTTTTCAACAAGCCACCACACACTGCAGCAGAGAGGAACTCTGAAGAGCAGAGGAAAATCACCTATTCAGTGTATTCAAAAAGATTGGTTACCCAAAGAACACAGTCCACCAATTTCTCAGCAACAAACCCAAACAAGCAGACAAAACGCATCCAGAAACCCTCGCACTCTCTCCTACATCAAAGGCATCTAGGAAATGACTACTCAGACCTTTTGGCATCATGGTAGCCCACAAACCCACCAACACATTAAAACAGCAGCTAATGAACTTGAAGCACCTTATACAGACAACAAGCAGAACTAATGTCATTTGCAAAATACCTTGCAAGAACTGTAACAAACACTACATTGGACAACCAGGCAGAAAACTAGCCACCAGGATACATAAACATCAACCAGCCACAAAAAGGTATGACCTATTCTCACTAGTATCTTTACGTACAGATGAGGAAGGACACCACTTCGACTGGGACAACACATCCATCCGAGGACAAGCCAAACAGACATGCGCAAGAATTTCTGGAGGCATGGCAATCCAACCAGAACTCAATCAACAAATACATTGACTTGGATTCCAGTTACCACCCCCTGAGAAAAAGATCAGGAAATGACATCATCACAAGAGACAACCTCACCACAGCAAATGATGTCACCAAACCAAGGAAACCTTAACACATAAATTAAAAGCGAGCCAGTATTTAATTCGAAAGCTCATTGGTGATGCTACCTAGCATAGTGACGAAACGTCTGAAACTGAACCTCCAGCTCAACGAGCAAATGTACATCCAGAATCTCAATCTGAGCTATAAATCTTCTCAAACTTGTTAGTTGCTCATGCTTTTCTATTTCCTCAGCATCAATCTTCCAAAGAAGCAAACCTACTGCTGACTGATTTTTGTAACAATTTATAAACTTACAGTTGACAAGCAAATAGACCTGAAATTAAAGCTGAACTGTCCTTCTTAGTCAGGTTAGGGAGGATGAGCTGAAAATTGGATCTTTCATTGGCCAAGTTTGGTGTAGTGATGTTAATCTGACTTGTAGAGATTTTTAATCAACTCATTCAAATTTTTAATGTCATATCTTTGATGTTAGCGTGGCTTGAATGCCGACATTCTAGCCCGGAGATAGGGACATTACCACTGTACCACAAGTGATGTCTGTAATCAGACCTTGTATGATAATGCCAATAGGACTCCTGTTAGTGGTTTAATCAGGGGCTCTGCACCATCGCTGTTGTGACTTTATTCCCAATTTGAAACAGTTAGGAAGGAATGAAGATGTTAACATTTCCCTTAGTGAAGGCAGGATGAGCAAGAGTGTTCTTCTTTGCTCCATGAGGACATTCAAACTGGCAAACCCAATCCAAGACATCTCACCTTCTTTTCTGCAAAGTGCACTCCCCAAATCCCCCCTATCAACGAACTATAAGTCAGTAGCTGATCAAGGGCAGTCTGATCATTAGCTGTCCCTCCTTTACACTCATGCCTGCAGGTAAATTCACCAGCAGCATTTTAACTATAAGTATATTTCACAGAAAATTTAAGTTTCAGCCTGCATTAAAGGCAGAGTGGTCAACCGTTTAAGTATTATCCTTTTAAAAAAATGAAAAACTGTAGTCAAACGAACAAAATTTTGGAAGATGTGGCACTTTTAAGTTCATAAGTTAATTCACTTGAATTCTTCCAATTGATAGCACTGAATTGGATCAGATTCAGGTTAATTAAGTCAGGTTAATTCAGTTATATCCATAGAACCCACCATTGCTTATTCTGCGTTCAGTTACCTTTTTTTATTTCTTTATAAAACTCACATTTAGAACATTGAGTAATGAATTCAATCTTCATACTTAACCTACCATGAACAGAAGTCTGCAAGATTTTCCTGATTGTTTTTCAACAAGAATTTAATGATCCTCAACAAGCAATTCTTTTTTTTCACATTTGGCATAACTTTTGCAAAACACACTTTGGCATGAGCAAAACACTGAGTTGTCATGAAAATAGAAGATGCCTCCATTCAGTTTCCAACAACATTTTCAATAGTTTGAACACATTCACCATGTTAAGTTACTTAATTTGAAGTAGAAAATGTAACTGTAAAAACAACCCTTGGCTTTGAGTATATAAGGAAATGGATGACTCCTCTTTATCACTATTTTAACACATTCACCCCTTTTTTTTTAATGGGTTAACACCATCACTAAACAGTGCAAAAGGAATGTCAAATGAACGCACTCAGGGTTTAGTTCTGAGGAAGGCTTCCTTGACACGAAATGCTAACTCTGACTTGTCTCCACAGATGCTGCCAGACCTGCTGAGCTTTTCCAGCAATTACCGTTTTTCACTCAAGATTTTTTGAATTATATAGTCATAGGTCATTTTTTTGACTATTGAAATTGATCTGTTCAGTGGGTTCTGCATTAGTGCAGGAAAGCAGGTTGGAGTCTGTTGATGAACCATACTTATCACCAAAGGGTCTCTTTAAGGAGAAATATCTTAAATTTATCTACAATATTTATGGTTCAAAATTTGAGCTTTCATATATTAGTAACTTTTCCAGCTTGCTCCATGTCCTGAAGAAATATAAAGTAATGAATTCAACCATTTTCCTTAAAAGTGTTTTATTTTACCAAGTCACTGAGATGATTGAGTTGCTCATCATTGATGTGAAATAATAATAGAAGCAGGCAGAAGTATTTCAGTGATATTGCATTGTTTCTTTCATGTATTAGCTGCACCTTTCCAGTACACCTTAAAACGCCTGGTCATTAGAACATATCCGACCACAAACTTTACTCAATTCCCATGAACCAACAGAAAAGATCAGTCTTCCTCCATAATGACGGAGCTTGGTGTTTCTACCATTCTGTGCAAGTGGAATAGGCTCTTCAATAATACGCAAGCTTACATCACAGGGAAAACTGATTGGCTATGAAATTAGTAAGGATCACAAAATTGGAAAATAGACCCTCCAAACACTCAGACAATGTGGCAAATTAAATGTAGCATCCTCATAAAGATACTGATCGGATTGTTACAAAACTCTCTCTTTACATCCCATCTGACTTTAATTTCCTTTGGAGAAAATTTAAAAGCAATATTGTGTAAGGCCTAAGACAAGCACTTCACCAAATGACATAGACTTGCCCTGTGTGAGTTTAATTAAAATTACTCCCATCACCCCCATTTCTCAGTTGGCTTGATTGGATCTCTTGCAGCAAAATGAAGAAATAATGGACTCGATCTTTGTCAAATGTATCTGGTATGCAGAATCTTTCAAGAGCTATCATGAAGAGATGAATATATACATTCTTTGTTTTATATATGTTGTTTTTCCAAGGAAGCTGAAATCATGCCATGGCTCAAGAGAACGTGATTTATTTTCATTTTGCCTGGGTTACCTTGGAGAGTGGCCTGAATACTGGAGATGAGCTGACAAAAACCCTCCACCTCCTGGCATATAAAAATAGTTTTCTCTTCTTTTTTTAAATGTTATCTTTGTAACACAGGGATTTGTAAATTAATTCAGGGTTGTGTTTCTTTAAAGTGGGAATGTGAATGGAGATCTGCAAGAAAGCCTCCATTGATGGAATTATATTTCATCAATGAAGGACAATACAGAAAGGCTGAACTGTATCTTGAACAACGCCATGCTTTCATGCTCCCTGTTTAGGATTCTGGTCAGTGAAGACCACCTAGAGACTGAACTTGATCTGATCCAACATGACATCAGAAACCGTGAATTTGTTTCCTGTGCATTTCTCCCTCTGATACATTGCTTTGCACACTGACTTGTCGCTTACCAAAGAACACCATTGGAGACAATCCAGTGACCAGCTTAAAGAAAATGTTGGCATCAGCTTCCAGTTATGTCACTTTGCCATTGAATGCGTGAGAATTCTCTTGAGGTTTTTATCGAATCACAAACAAAAAGAAAGCTGGAAATTGTTGCTGGGAATATCGCCAATAATTCAGATCTGTTGTCCTTTTCAGATGCATTCTATTTGCCAAAACCGTCCTTTTAAGCTTTAGGACAGTATTGAGCACCAACCAATTCATATTGGGAAGAAAACATAAAGAAGTCCAGTTCAAAATGTCTGAGACAGCATATCAGAACAGGTCAAGTGGTTTTAGGTGCCCTGATGTACAAGAGTGAATGGAAATGTTAGTTTGCAGAACAAGATTGGAAACTCTTCAGGGGTTTAACAACTGTCCCATCTGATTGGCAATTATTGCCTGGGTGAAGTTCAACACTGAAAATCAGTTTGAGGAGAGGATTTGCATTGCCGATAAGAGAGATACCAACTAATCTCCCTTTCATTTATTTAAATAATGGGAGAATCAGGCAAGATTCCCTCTGGGTGTGCAACTCTTCCTTCTGGAGAGCTACAGGTATTACTTCATCATTTAGGTATTATAATAGAAAGCCCATGCCATTTTTTATGAGAATGTTAGCAATTTGGTTACGGCAAACATAAAGATCAAATTTCCCATAGCATTTTCTTTAATTCTTGACAGCTGACTCATAATTCAAAATCAAACAAAACCATCAATTTAAAGTGCAATGTTATACATACATACTACTGGTGGGGATCCTTGCTTGTTGACTGCTTGTATGACAACATGACAGGCATGTGACACAATGTTCCTTCTATAATGGATGGAAAATTATTGGTCACGAGCCCACCAGTGCTTTAAATATGCAAGCTGTGGATTAGGCTTGCTGCCAAAAGCACGTGTTTGCAAAATAAACCCTGTGGCGCTTGATAGTACAGCTTGTAACCTACTTATTTGAGGTTGGCTTACCAACAGAGATTGTTTGATGTTCCTGCACATTTTGATTTTAACATATTAATCTCTGCACACAAGCTTCTTCATGGCCATGCTCCTCCACATCTCTCTAATGTTTTCAAGAATTGCAATCCTCTATGAATTCGATGTTCTTCCAAGTCTAGCCTCCTTTCTATCCCCCATTTGCTTTATCCCACTATGATTGCCATAGAGACTGTTAACATTTAAGATAAATTCAAAATACAGAACAGAAATGCCTGTATTTTAATATATGGAGCATCTAACAGTTAGAAGGAAGCTACTTTCTATGATATTTTAAAATTACATGTTAGTGTAATTCTTTATCAGACTTGGGATTGTTCAACAAGTGCTAATATATTGCCAATCGCATCTAATATTACACGGTTAATGCTTGCATTACTCAGATCATAATTTCTAATATAAACCTTACTACATGCGCAATTAATCTGAGTCCAAATAATATGTAAGGATTTCTTACTCTTCTGCTTTGGGTCTCTCCCAATTTTATGTATACCTTCGTTTTCATCACTATTATTACATTATAGATTACAGACCCTCACCAAGTTAGATCAAATCATCTTCGATAGCACCAGAAAATGCCACCTCCCATCTAAAGCATCACTGCCATCACCATAAGAAATTGGTTTGGGCTCTGTTTTTGGGCCAAACTGCCCAACCTTCACTAGTTTCATCTATGCCAGAACAAATCTTAATGTCATAATAAATCCTAATAAACTTTGAGTACAGGACAACATCCCAATTTCTACTTACGCTGCTGGTATCAATATGCATCATGATCATGAGTGGTTCATAGATACTCCTCAGAAGTGGAGTTGAAATGCTCATCAGCCATGATTGAATGGCGGAGTGGACTTGATGGGCCGAATGGCCTTACTTCCGCTCCTATGTCTTATGGTCTTAAAACGATTAGTGACATTCTTGACTAGGACTCTAGGAAGGCAACATGCCGCCCTGGTTTCACATCAGGGTAGCCAAGCAAATGTCTGTCTATTCTGCTGATCATGCAACCTCCCATTGCTTTCTCATGCATCCTCCTGATGCTCTCCACTCTCTCCAAACAGCTGCAAGCAAAGAACAAAGAAGATTACAACACAGGAACAGGCCTTTGGCCCTCCAAGCCTGCACCGATCCAGATCCTCTACCTAAACCTGCGCCTATTTTCTAATGATCTGTATCCCTCTGCTCCCTGCCCATTAATGTATCTGTCTAGATACATCTTAAATGACGCTATTGTTTCCTCCTCTACTACCTCCACTGGCAATGCGTTCCAGGCCCCCACCACCCTCTGTGTGAAGAACTTAACACGGATATCTCCCCTAAGCCTTTTCCCTCTCACTTTGAACTTGTGACCCCTAATAATTGAGTTCCGCACTCTGAGAAAAAGCCTCTTGTTGTCCACCCTGTCTACATCTCTCATGATTTTGAAGACCTCAATCAGGTCACCCCCAACCTCTATCTTTCTAATTAGAATAATCTATTCAAACTCTCTTCATAGCTAATGCCCTCCATACCAGGCAACATCCTGGTGAACCTCCTCTGCACCCCCTCCAAAGCATCCACATCCTTTTGGTAATGTAGCAACCAGAATTGTACACAGTAGTCCAAATGCAGCTGAACCAAAGTCCTGTACAACTGTAACATGACCTGCCAACTCTTGAACTTAATACCCAATGAAGGAAAGCATGCCATATGCCTTCTTGACCACTCTACTGACCTGCGTTGCCACCCTCAGGGAACAATGGACCTGAACACCCAGATCTCTCTGCAAGTCAATTTTCCTCAGGACATTTTCATTTACTGTATAGCTCGGTCTTGAATTGGATCTTCCAAAATGCATCACCTCGCATTTGCCCAGATTGATTTCCATCTGCCATTTCTCTGCCTATCTCTCAAATCTATCTATATTCTGCTGTATTCTCTGATTGTCCTCTTCACTATCTGCTAATCCACAAGTCTTAGTGTCATCTGCAAACTTGCTAATCAGGCAACCGATACCCTCCTCCAAATCATTTATATATATTACAAACAACAGTGGTCTAAGCATGGATCCCTGTGGAACACCACTGGTCACAGGACTCCATTTTGCGAAACAGACACCAATCACCATCCTATGGACTTTACTTTAGGTCCCTCAATAAGCTCTCACTCTCATTATATATGCACAGCATATGTATGCTATGTGTACAACTCCAGACCTTTGAGATGGTCAGAAAACTATTACTTGGTTTCCAAAATGTAAATCACCATCTCTTTTTCAAAGCTGGTAAACGTCACTATCAGATGTCCTATAGATAAATAAATAAAAATACCCCCACTTCTTATTGTTCTCTGTCAATCCAAATGTATACACAGATTGTGGGTAGGATAGATTAGGTTAAACTATAATCTTCCCTCTCCCACCTGTCTCTAGCACTCACCAATGAAGAAAGCCATTTGATAACGTGCAGGAAAGCTTCTTGAGCTCATTAAAATATATCCTTGTTATAATTAATGCCATGTGAAAGAGGGAAAAAAGTCATTTGTCTTTTGCAGGATTAAAATCCAGTGTTGTAGTTAGTTTCTGGTAGTGTCTCATCACTTTGTTGAATTTGCTGTGAGATATTTAAGCCAGTGGTTTTGTGCACTTCCAGCAATATCTGGGCCTGTCTCTCTTCTGCCTCTCCAACCCCCTACAAATAAAGCCTTGGGACTAGCTTTTGCAACAATCAAAGGCACAGGTCATCAAAACATACGCCAAGCCGAAAAGACATTTGGATACATGAATAGATAACGTTTAGAAGAATGTGGTCAAGCACAGACAAATGGGACTAGTTCAGTTTAGGAACTCAGTCAGCATTGACAACTTGTGCTGAAGGGCCTGTTTCCATGTTCTGTCACTCTGTGACTCTATGATTCTATGACACTTTGTCTGTGAAAACAGGTGCACAAAAGAATATGAATTGGGGCAGGAAATGAGGGGCTGAAAATAAAGCATCGTGCTTTGTTCTTGTCAAGTATGAATTGGATCATTATAGTAATCCATGTGTCATCTGCAAAGGCTGGAGCAGCATGGATCCTACAGCTGCTACTGGGATTGCAGGCTTACTTAAAAAATTATTATCATTTTATTACAGTATTATATTTCACTAATAAAAGATTTTTATTCATTTTGTTTCTTTAAGTACATGAATAGGAAAGGTTTGAAAGGATATAGGCCAGGAATTGTCAGGTGAGACTAGTTTAGTTTAAGATTATCTAATCTTCACCATGGACATCCAATCCCTCTAACCTCCATCCACCATGACCAGGGCCTCCCAGCCCTCAATTTCTTCCTCTCCCGATGTCCCCGATAGTACCCTTCCACTGACACTCTCATTCGTTTGGTTGAACTAGTCCTCACCTTTAACAATTTCTCCTTTAAATCCTCCCACTTCTTCCAGACCAAAGAGGTAGCCATGGGCATCTGTATGGGCCCCAGCTATGCCTGTCTCTTTGTCGGCTACGTAGAACAGTCCATCTCCGTAGTTACACCGACACCACTTCCCACCTCTTCCTCTACTACATTAATGACTGCATCAGCCCACCTTGTGCTCCCACGAGGAGGTTGGGCAGTTCATCAACTTCACCAACACATTCCACCCCAACCTTAAATTTACCTGGACCATCTCTGACACCTCCCTCCCCTTCCTGGACCTCTCCATCTCTATTAATGACAACCGACTTGACACTGACATTTCTTACAAACCCACCGACTCCCACAATTACCTGGATTACACCTCTTCCCACCCTACCTCCTGCATAAATGTCATCCCGTATTCCCAATTCCTCTGC
>NC_057713.1:23013681-23047334 GCF_004010195.1 Chiloscyllium plagiosum
CCCCTCCCCCTCCTTACCTCAGTTCCAACCTTCCAGCTCAGCACTGTGCTCATGACCTGTCCTACCTGCCGATCTCTCTTCCCACCTATCCACTCCACCCTCCCCTCTGACCTATCACCTCCATCCCCACCTGCATTCACCTATTGTACTCTTTGCTACCTTCTCCCCAGCCCCATTCCCCCATTTATGTCTCCACCCTGCAGGCACCCTGCCTGTATTCTTGATGAAGGGCTTTTGCCCGAAACATAGATTTTCCTGCTCTTTGGATGCTGCCTGACCTGCTGTGCTTTTCCAGCACCACTCTGATCTAAACTCTAGTTTAGGATTATGTTTGGCGTGGACTGGTTGGATACCATACTGTATAACTTGATGACTATATGTTGATTGTGTACGTAGGCTGATCAATCTATCATCCTTGTAAACCTTGATTGGGAAAGAAAGTATGACACAACAGACTCTGGATGAAGTCCTCTCAGTTCATTACTGTTCCAGATGGGATACCTCAAATTAGGTGGCAAGCGGTGAACGAGATGCCTTTCTTAATTCAATCACTCCCTTGTTGGTCACAAAAAGTTTAATTTAAAATTAATTCTTTTCCTTGTGGATAACATTCTCCCAGATCCAAATGACCTTATTCTTTACAAAAATAGCCAAACCAGCCAGGCCAGAATTAGTAATGTAAAAGACATATACACAGATCATAATCTACATATAGGAGTCCAAAAGGATAAAAGTTAAAAAGGAAACATGGATCGGTCTCTGAATAAATTGTGAAGACCAGGCCACATTGCAGCTGTTGTCACTTATTGTATTGTTGTTATCTGAACGGTTGGTTTTACAATCTTTAGTTTTGTAAATTAATTGAAATTCTGCAATTCTGATTCCATTTGTCTGTTTCTTTTCATTTGGTTAACACCAATCAGAGTTATAAAGGATCTTTACCTGCAACACAGGGGGTAATGGGTGGATAATTCTTTGATTGTGACCTCCACAGCTTGCAAATACTTGAACCCAAGCTGATATGCACAACAACATTTAGTCCCATTAACACACTCCAGTAGAGTTGAAACTGGCTGAGGTGTTCTTTAAAGTGAAAAACACAAAATGCGTCAGCAGTTTAAGAAATTGTCCACAGGGGTTGGATTGCAATTGAATGAGGGATTGTCAGCCCCTTATTATCCTTGCAGTTGCAAGAGATCACAATCCAGTCTGTTTTCACTTGTGTTTTCCCATCTTTGAAGGACTGTTGCTTGAAGCACTCTTTGCATCCATTGAGTGAAATTCCATGTGCATCCTTCCCTCCAGACAGGCACATAATTTACCTCCATGGCATTTTCTTTTTGCAGATAAGCTCTCTTTTTTAAAAAAAAGCATCTGGAAATGTAAGTTCAAAATGTCCCCAGACATTGGAGTTCTGATCCATAACCAAGACAGTTTGCTGCAAAACAGAATACATTGTACCTACAATACTAAGGTAAGTTTATTCAAGATCAATGATGCAACATATGTTAATGAAAAAATTATATCCAAAGCTACTTTAACCTGAAAGTTCACCTACTGCTTATAACTCATTGACCTACATACTCAAAAGAGTGGCAATCATAGTCAGTTTTCTACTTTTTTTTCTCTGTTAGTACTGAGCTCCCCATTTGGGAAATTCTGATCTCAGTTCCTTTAGAAATGAGAAGCTTATCTGGAATCAAATAGCTCCTTCATAGTTCCTGACACTCAGAGGAATGAAATCAAACCAGCTGTCAGTGTGCCATGTTCTGAAATTTAAATAACCAATCAGTCATTTCGACAGCTCCTGTGAAAAATAATTAAAGTCAGTGTAGGATTAGGATGATAGTTGGTTAAGTGATGCCTGGTAGTCAGGATGCCAGGGTGGAGAGGTGCATAGAGTGCCAGGGCGCCACAGAGTTAGGATGTCAGGTGAGTACAGTGCCAAAATACAAGGAGGGTAGGGTGCAAGAATGCAAGGTAAGCGATGAAATGCTTAGAGTAAGGTAAGAAAACTTGTTGGACTGTAGAGGTCTGGTTTGGGGGAGGGTGCTTTTCAGGGGGCCACCTGAAGTAAGGGACTGCAGAGGTGTATTTGAGGGTGAGTTGGGGGTTCAACTTAATCTTTACCCAAGAATTTGATCAAATTTTTAATCTTCAATCTTTTTCTGGTAACTACGAGCTTAACAGAAACAGAATCCTCCGAACTTTCTGACTTCCATGGGTCAGAATCTTCAATTACTTGGGCAAATTCCACAGAGTTTGCTGTAACTGGGATTCCATGTGATCTCAACACACCATTCCAGTATGTCCTGCTCCAGTCACTGTCTAACCATTGGGATATCTGGGCAGATCTGTTTATGTAAATGAAACATCTTAGGTTTACATGCCTTAAGAAAGAGCTGAAATAGCAAAGCAACTTGAGTAAAAAGACCCTGATGTTTTATTGGTGAAAACAATTTCCATCAGGTTAAATAGCCTATGGAGCCATGATGTGCTGTGACAGAATAGCCACATAGATGAAAGTGTCAGAGTAGAGTTGGTACCCACACACAACCAGGCTACAGCCTGAATCAGAGTATTCAGGAACAATGGAAAGTACTACAAATATTAACTTTGAATAGGCATAGTGTTCCAAAGCTTGTCCTTTTCCATGAGGAACTACAGTTGCATCTTTATGGATGTTTCTCACACAGCCTCATTCTCACACAGAACAAGGACGTTGAGCCCTGTGAACTCTTGCCAAGATTTTCATGTTCTCCTGCGCTCATTCTCATGTAGAACAGCTTTTGCAGATGAATCATCTGCTTTGGTATCATTAACTAATGATAGGTCAAACAGAAAAATACATTTTGAGCTGACCCAGTTGAAGATTGAAAGACTATGAAGACAATTTGGAAAAATCTGATCGATGCAAATTTTGCTAAGTGAATTAAGCTGGAAGCAACATGTGTCTCAACATACTTTTGGAAATGGGTGGTGCAATTAGATTCAAGATCAAGGAACAATCAACATTGATAGACACACTGAAGGAACAAAGTAGATGGTTGAGAAGAATGGGTTGGAATTCATGCTGTTTATTGTCTTATTTCTAACATTCCTAAATAACAATGAGTAAAGAATTTTCTTGGGAAAGGCATAAAGACTTACTTTTCAAGTATATGAATAAAAGAACAAGGAACAGGAATAGGCCACTGGACCCAAAGCCAGCTTTGTCATTCAACAAAGTCAATTCCAGTTGATTTCATTTTCGACCTCAACTCTACATTCTTTTATGCCCCCGGCAATCTTTTATCCCCTTGGTAATCAGGAACCTATCTAACTCTGCCTTAAAAAAGAATTTTAGGATTCTGCATCGACTGCCTTTTGAGGATAAGAATGCCAATGGCTCATAATCTTCTGAGGGAAAACAATGTTTCCTCATCTTTGTCTAAAAAAGATGGCGCCTTATTTTTAAATATGGTTCTTAATTGTAGATTTTACCAGAAGAGGAATTATCCTTTCAATATCCACCCAGGCAAGTCCCCTCAGGATCTTATAGCTTCAGTTAAGTCACCTCTGACTTCGTCTGTCTAGCCTTTCCTTATAAGGTAATTTGCATATTCCAGGTATTAGTCAAATAAACCTTCTCTGATCTAGATTAGATTAGATTACTTACAGTGTGGAAACAGTGGTTCTTAATTGTAGATTTTACCAGAAGAGGAATTATCCTTTCAATATCCACCCAGGCAAGTCCCCTCAGGATCTTATAGCTTCAGTTAAATCACCTCTGACTTCGTCTGTCTAGCCTTTCCTTATAAGATAATTTGCATATTCCAGGTATTAGTCAAATAAACCTTCTCTGATCTACTTCTAACACATTAGCATACTCCCATCAGTACAGTGACCGGAACTGTATACAATGCTCCAAACATGGCCTCACCAAAACCCTGCATAAATAAACCATAATCTCCCTAATCTTGCATTTAGTTCCCCTCACAATAAGCCTTAACATTCTATAGCTTTCCTGATTACTTGCTGTATCTGAATACTGACCTTCTGCGATTCATATAACAGGACATTCAAAACTTGCTGCGTCACAGTGCTCTGCAACCTCTCACCATTTAGATAACAAAAAAGGGGACACTTTTGTACTTTCCCACATTACACTCCTTTTCATTCAAGCTGTCTATGTTCCTTTTGTAAACTCCCTTGACAAATACACAGTTCAACTACTTCATACATTAAAAAATAATCTTATGGACATTGGTGTTGATGGCAAGGTTAACACTTGTTCCCACCCTTAACTAGCCTTAAGTAAGTGTTGGTGAGTTGACCTATTGAACTGTTACACTGTATCTGATCTTGGTATATCCACAATGCTCCGAACCAGGCACAAATAGCAATGTCTCAATGTGTTAAAACATGGCTGAGCAATAACAAAGACAAATACCCTTAATCCATGGCATGTAGTGAATCAAGTTGAATTTTCTGTTACCTAGCAACCTTCAGTGTCTGCAACTTTCACTTTTCAGATTTATTTAACCAGTATGATCCTAGCATTTTGAAGCATCACTGCAGAGTGACATAAAATTAATCAGATTTTAAAAATTCATCTTTTTAATTAGATAAAATATTTTGGCATTAAGGTTCAGGAATGAGCTAGCCTGACATTGCTGCTCTCTACTATCTCCCTATAAGTCCCAGTATTACAGCATAGTACACTCATTTAATTGTTTTTTTTTCCGCTAGTTTAAATTGTGTGTTATTTATAAGTCAGCTGCCAATTTTCCCTCTTTCTTCCCCGAAGTTGCGAATACTTAGTGATGTGGGTTTATACATGCATCATCGATCATCCAATGCCTCATACAAATTTGTTACCCATGTAACTGGTGAGTGTGGCAATCGTTTGACAGTAGCAGGGAGAATCACGACTAGGTCTGCAATATCTATTCTTGCATTTTCTCATGAGGTAATTACAGAGAGTCAGAAATGTGCTGAACATGAACCTCATGAGGCCATGAAAGCTGAGATCAATGACAATGTGATATTATGAAACAGCCTGAAAAGCACAGATGTAAACTGGATTTGCATTTATTTTTATTCTTTATAGATAAATATCTAGTGGATGTGAGCATCACTGGCTAATTTATTGTACATCCCTATTTGCCCAGGAGTCATATGTAGGCCAAAGCAAATAAAGATGGCAGATTTTGATCCATAAAGCACAATAGTAAACCAGATAGATTTTTACAATAGTTGACAATGATTACATGGTCACCCTTAGATCTGAATTCCAGAGTTTTATTGGATTCAAATTTCACCATGATGGGATTTGAACCCAGACATTAAGCCTGGTTTTCTTGTCCAGTAATATTACTGCTATATCATTCAGATGGTTAACATTATGGAGGCCTGTCAAGTGTGTCAGCATTTACAAAAAATCTTCAATTTAAGCAATAGATGTACTGAGTTCTTTTCTATAGTGTTCAGCTATTGTTGCTTGTCAATTCTATTTTTGATAATAGAATGTGTGACAAGGATTGAAGTCTCATATAAGTGGGAACCCTCCTTCAAACGTTGTCTGTAATTCTTATGTAAGATACACAGAGGTTGTAATTTCTAACATTGCACTGAGTGACAATAAGAGAATAAAAGGAGCTGGTCTAATGTAGATCTAGTGTGGCATACGAGGAATGAAGTACAAATAGAATGGAAGGACAACATAGATGGGAGATGACAAATGATGATAATGAGTGAGGGCCAGTACAAAATGTCATTGGTGTGTCAGTTAATGGTAGTGAAGAAGGCGGAATGAATGCCATTGGACTAAAGAGGAACAGCATTAGCTGATAGAAATGCTTTTGGTGCCAATATGTAACTATTGAGGGAAGAAGAGGCAATACTAAATAAAGAAGTTAGACAAATTGTATCAGGTGAATCTTGTTGGAAGTAAGATGATTCATAAGGATGTAAGAAAATAAGAAATAGAACATAGAACATAGAACATAGAAAAATACAGCGCAGTACAGGCCCTTTGACCCTCGATGTTGCACCGATCCAAGCCCACCTAACCTACACTAGCCCACTATCCTCCAAATGCCTATCCAATGCCCGTTTAAATGCCCATAAAGAGGGAGAGTCCACCATTGCTACTGGCAGGGCATTCCATGAACTCACGACTCGCTGAGTAAAGAATCTACACTTACCTACATTGAACTCCATTTGCCACCTTTCTGCCCAGCTCTGCAACTTATCTATATCCCGCTGTAACCTGACACATCCTTCCTCACTGTCAACAACTCCACCGACCTTCGTATCATCCGCAAACTTGCTCACACAACCTTCTAGCCCCTCCTCCCATCCGCAAACTTGCTCACACAACCTTCTAGCCCCTCCTCCAGGTCATTTATAAAAATGACAAACTGCAATGGTCCCAAAATAGATCCTTGCGGAACACCGCTAGTAACTGCACTCCAAGATGAACCTTTACCATCAACTACTACCCTCTGTCTTCTTCCAGCCAGCCAACTCCTAATCCAAACCTTCAACTCACCCTCAATGCCATACCTCCGTATTTTTTGCAGTAGCCTACCATGGGGAACTTTGGAGCAGGAGCAGGAGCAGGAGTAGGCCATCTGGCCAGCTGAGCCTGCTCTGCCATTCAATACGATTATGGTGATCATTTTGTGGACTCAGCTCCACTTATCCTCCTGCTCACTATAACCCTTATTCCTTTATTGTTCAAAAGCAATCTATCTTTGCCTTAAAAAAACATTCAAAAAGGCAGCCTCAACTGTTTCACTGGGCAGGGAATTCCACAGATTCACAACACTTTGGGTGAAGAAGTTCCTCCACAACTCACTCCTAAATCTGCTCCCTCTTATTTTGAGCCTATGCCTCCTCGTTTTACTTTTACCTAAGAGTGGAAACAATCTCACTGTTTCTGTCTTATCCAGACTCTTCAAGAACTTATATGTTTCTGTATGATTCCCTCCTATTCTTCTAAATCTCAATGAATATAGTCCCAGTCTACTCAATCTCTTCTCATAAGCCAACTCTCTCAAATCTGGAATCAACCCAGTAAACCTCCTCTGTACCCCCTTCAGTGTCAGCACATCCTTTCTGAAGTGGGGAGACCAAAACTGTGCACAGTACTCCAGATGTGGCCTTACCAGCACCCGATACAGCCTCAGCATAATCTCCCTATTTTTCAACTCTGTCCCTTAAGCAATGAAGGACAATACTCCATTTGCCTTCTTAATTACCTGCTGGAGCTGCAAACTAACTTTTTCGTGATTCGTGCACAAGGCCACCCATGTCCCTCTGCAATTTTTCATCAAGTAAATAGTAGTCCGTTTTGCTATTATTCCTACCAAAATGGATGACTTCAAATTTCCCAACATTGTACTCCATCTGCCAGAGCCTTGCCTCCACGAAATTCAATTTAAATTGAAGCTGGAGGTGTGTGAGATTGCAATAGAGACAAAGATGGTTGTAAAGCAAAAGATGGCCTTTGTACAAAAACTAAGAACAAAAAAAAGTACAACACAGGAATAGGCCCTTTGGCCCATAAAGGCTATGCCAATATGCGATGCCTTTCTAACTTAAAATGTAATGCTTCTACATGGCCTGTATCCTTTATTCACTATCTATATATATTTCTTTCAAGATGCCTCTTAAATATTCCTGTTGTATCTACTTCTACCACCTCATCTGGCAACGCATTCCAGGCGCTTACCACCCTCTGTGCAAAAACACCTGCCTCTCACATCTCTTTTAAACTTTAGAGTGTTGAATTTGATAAAGTGTATATGTGGATTGTGCCTGATGGGAAGCTGAAAGTGGACAAATTGCTGAGGTGACTGCTTGTTAGCGAAAGTTTGGTTGACTGTTGTAAAGGCAAATGCCAATGACTTATTCCTATTCAATTAAATTTTCTCAATTATGATGTACAAAATGATGACCTTGCCAACATGTTCATTTACAACAGAGTGTATTGGGTAAGAACCAGGCAAAGTTACCATATCAAAGTTCCTGTCTTCCATTGTGGGTGGAGTACAGTTGCTCTGGCAAAATTGTCAAGAGATTCTAAACTGAAGGTCAATGGTGAAGTTTTGTGAGCTTTCATCCCTAACATTTATATTTGTTCAGATATTGTGGGCCAAAACACTATTCACAGCCTTTCACATAAGTGCTAAGTGTCACTTTTTAAATTTTCTGTTGGTTCATAACTAAAATGACAAATGTGAAACTCATCAGATTTAAAGAAAAATGAGTCAGAAACATAAGGCCTGAGTGGGAGTACATGGAGTGGTATAAGCAAAGCTTGCTGTTCTTGAGTGTGTGCCGACTCAGTAATTGCAGCAATACATTGCTGCACCAGATCACAGGATTGAAGATATAAACCTTGAAATGTTCATAAGTCCACTAGAAAAAAACAATAAAGTTCATCAATAATATAATTTTGAACAAGTTGGAATAGGGGTTACAGTAGGTATAAGATAAGACTTTTTAAGTCAGCTAATTTAATTTTATTCAGAAGGAAATTGATTCTATCATCTAAGTTAATTGAAAGATTTTGACATTTATCAAGATTACAATGAAACAATGGCAAACGAGAGGCCAAGTTATAACCATGACTACTTTATGTATAGTCTTCTTACACTAACACTGCATGAAGTAATAGGGTAAGAAGAGGTACTGGCCGCAGGGGAGAAGCTGAAGCTAATGTAGAGACAGCCAACAATCATAGTCAAGATTATCATCTGACTATACAAATGGACAGAATGCTATAGGCAGAGGCAAATACAAATTGCTGCAGAGTGATGTATCCCACTGGGAAGATGCATTCCCCAACAATAAGTGGAGCGCTGCTAGAGACTTGTTATGACAGAAAAGTAATGTGCTGCCTGGAGCTTTTCAATTTGCTGTGAACTCTGGAGTAAAAGCTTCTTAATTGCATGACAGTCCTAGAGCTCCAGATCACTTCAAGATGTTTATAATGAGATGTAACTAAAATGGTTGTGATACAATTATAAAAGGCTATGGATGAAATATTAGAACATGGAACACTGAGCTGATTGTTCATCCAATGCAAAATTAACAACACAATTCAATGAAGAAACTTAGATTCAACAGCTAGAAACTATTTAAACAAAAATTATAACAATGTAGATGAAGAAGGTCTGAATTAAAAATGGAAAGTCCTGAAGAAACTCAGCAGGTCAGGCAACTTCTAAAGAGAGACAAAATCAGTTAACCCTTGGAGTCCAATGGTACTTCTTCAGAACTGATTTCCGCTGAGTCTTTCGAGTTTTTGGCTGAGTGCGAGTTACATTAAGTTTTACAAAGGGATTCTTGCTGTGAGGCTCAGCAGAATTTCTTACCATGCCAAACATGCCTCATTTAATACAAACCCTACCTGTATGACATGGCTATTGATGAATTCTAGCCACATTTTATGGTGTACCGTTCCCAGAATAATTCACCACTCACTTGATTTCCCTTGTGCCGGCACCATTTTGAAAGCTTGCTGTGTACATGGATGATCAATGACAACAGCAACTGCCCCTCACCTAGAGCATAATGGATCAGAAAGTACAAAAACATGCTGCCCATGCCACAGAGTCAACATTGAACCCCATTCTTTCACCCTGTTTGCTGATTAAAAACCACACCATATACTTTATCTGCCTTTAGGTATACCCTGGCTGAAGACTCTCTCTGAGTCCCCAGTACTTTCTTCCCCAATGCATAGTGATCTTCTATATTTTCTCATTGTCCATTAGGGGAAAAGAATCACATCTAAATAAGCAATCAGACAAATCTGAACATGAACTGTTATTGACAGCCTGCTTGATAGGGTGACATAGATTAAGATCTGAATACTGAAGGATACTTGACATTTAAGCAGAACAGGAAGCTAGAGAAAGGTGGAGGGATGGTTCTTTTAGATAAAGTTGGAATTAGCACAATGGAGGATGATGGCATCGCTGAAGGAAACCGGAGTGTGGAAATGGCTTAAGTATGGATGGGACATGACAAAGGCAAGAACTCACATGTGATAATGCTGTACAGGCTCCTAATTATAATCACAGAGTAAGATGGGGCATAAATAGAGAAATAATGAGAGTGTATTCGAAATACACACCAATAATCACAGGAAATTGTAACTTACCTTTCGGCTGGAAATGTCAGATATGCAAACGTACCATAAGTGAGGAGTTCATGGATGTTTTCAGATAAATATTTGATATCAGCATGCTTTGGAGCCAACCAGAGTGCAGGCCATTCCAGACTTAGTTATGTACAATAAGACTGGATTAATTAATGATGTCATAGTGAAGGTGCCCATGGTAGCAGTGACAATAATATTGAATTTTATATTCAGTTTGAAGACAATATCTTCAAACTTAAATAAGGGCAAATAATATTATATGCAAGCAGAGGTGACTAAAATGAATTGGCAAATTGGTTAAAGGATGCGTCAACACAGATCAATTGACAGCCATTTTAGGGGATTTTTTTCAGGGTATACAGAATAGCTACATTCCACCCAGTGAGGAAACAAATCAAGGGATGGACCATCTTCCTTTATGAAATGAAAGAGTCAAATATAATACTAAATATATATAAAAACATACAAAAATGAGTGGCAGGTCAGATAATTGGACAAATTAAAAATAAAACAAAGAATGATTAATTAATTATTAAGAAGGGAACAATTAGTGTTTAAGAAAATTCTACCCAGAAATATAAAAACAGATAAGAAGAGTTTGAATATACATGTTTAAAATATTAAGTAACAAAGTGAGCATAAACCTGGAGATCGTGAGTCTAGAGATTTGACAAGAGAAAATAAAGAGGTGACAGATGAATTTATCAGGTATTTTCTATTTGTTTTCACTATAAAGGAAAGAAGTAATACCTTGGAAGCAGCTGTAGATCACCAAACTGTTGGAAGGGAGAAAGTCAGGAAACTTACGTCACCAAAGAGGTACAAACTGTTGGAGCTGGGGATTGACAGTGACCATGTCTTGATAGTCTTTGTGCTGTGCTCTTAAAAGAAATGGCTTTTAAGTTTAGTTGGTGCATTGGTTTTAACTTTCAAACACTCCCTTGATTTGGGAAAGTTCATATTAGATTGGAAAATATTTTATTCAAAAGGGGATAGGAACAGAAATCAGGAAACTACGAGGCAGTTTGCTTAACAATTAGATGTTATTAACAGACATTATAGCAGGGCTTTTATATAAAATCAAGATAATTAGGCAGAGTCAACATGGTTTTTTGAAAGTGAAATTAACTTGAAATAAATTATTGGAGTTCTTTGAGGAAATAATGTGCTGTTAGTAAAAGGTGGATGTAATATACTTAAACTTTCAGAAGGCATCTGATAAAATGCCTCTTTAAAGTTATTGTGGAAAGTAAGAGTTCATTGCACAGGACATAGCGTATTGCCATAGATAGAAGATTGTTTGGGAATAGAAAGCAGACAGTAGCCATAAATGCATATTCTTCATGTTGGCGAGATAGTGGTGTGCCACAGAGACCAGTACTTGGAGCTCAACTGTTTACAATTTATATAAATGATTTGAATGAAGGGATTGGAAGTGTGATCACCAAATTTGCTGATGACTCGAGGATAAGTAGGATAGTAAGTTGTGAAAGGGGAATGAGGAGACATAAAAAATTTGTTAACTGAGTGAGATGAGATCCGAAAAATGGAGATTAATATGTGAAATTGTTCAATTCAGCAGGAAGAATAAAAATTAAGTTGTGAGATCTGAGTATCCAAGTGCATGAATCACAAAAGACCAGCTTGCAAGCAAAGTAAGAATTGGAAAAGGTTACCATTTATTGCATGGGGAACTGAATGCAAAAATAGTGTTGTGTGTGTTATGCTGAGCCTGCATCTAAAGTATTGTAAATGATATTGGTCACCATATTTCAGGATAGAAGCAAATGCATTGAAATACATTCAGAGGAAGTTTACCAGAGTAATGCCTCGAGTGAGTGTGTTGTCTTATGAGAAAAGGTTGGATATGCTTGGCTCACATTTGTTAGAGGAAGAGATTGATTAAAGATTCTGAGAAGCCATGACTGAGAGGTACAGAGAACATGTTTCCTCTTGTGGGAGAATCTAGCACAAGGAAAACAGATATTAGGTGAGTTTTTTTTTGTTATGGAGAGGGGATTGAGTATTTGTAACCCTCTTCCTGAAAAGGCAATGGTAACAGAATCTTTGTAAGCAAGAGGCAGAAAGATTATCTGGATAGGCAAGAAAGTGGATTGAAGGTTACAATCAGATCAGTCATGATCTTGTGAAATGGCACAGAAGATCTGAGGGGCTGAATGGTCCACTTGTGCTCCTTGTTCACAGGATGGTATTTAAAAGGTGCACTGCAGAAACCCACCAAAGCTTCTTTAACAGCATCTTAGAAACCCGTGGTGTCTACCTCCTAGAAACCTGTTACATCTACGTCCTAGAAACACAAGAGCTTTGGATTTGTGGGCACACTGCCACTCGCAAGTTTCTCTGCAAACCAGTCACCATCCAGACTTAGAACTATATCACTGTGTCTTTACTGGATGAAAATCATTGAACTACCTTCCGAACAACACCATGCTGTACCTATACCACTTGCACTACAGCATTTCAGTAGGGTGGCTTGCCATCATTTTATTAGTGGTAGTTAGAGATGGGCATTAAGTACAGGCCACATTATTTATGCCTATATCTGATGATAGAATAAGTCAGGTTACAATGAAAATCCAGTATAATGCAGATGTTGGATTCCAAAAAGTAAAATTACATTGTAACTGGTCTGAATTATTGTTGGGCTATGCTAATAAGCAAACTTCTGCTTTACTTTAATCAGTTTTTAACTACGTAATGAAGATGTAAAGAAAGATTTACTTTTCTTGGAAACTATGAGACTCCAGCTTTATAAATGAATTCTATATTTGGAATCATGTTACAGATCAGGAATACTTTAATTGAAAATTTAGGAACAAATTATTTTACAAAATAAGGAAACACTTGGTTTTGGGATACACTTGGATTTAGTTCCATTCAGATCTGTTTGAAAATCTTTGCTGAGCTTAAATGGACACAAATGGACCTAAAATCAAAGAACTTTACCGAAGAGCTTAAACTCAATGTATTCAGCAGTCTGTTCAGCTCCACTCGGTCCACTTTGAAAAGACTTTCAGTTTTTAGATGTTTTCAATTTTTAGGAGTGTGTATAATGGATACTCGACCTGGATAACACACGTTTCCTGTACTTGGATTGCTAAGCACTGGTCCAGTCTAAAACCTGTTGTCTTCCCAGAAGGCAGACTTGTTTGCCTTGCCTACACTGTTTTGCTATTTTCAGTGCTGTCCACCTGTCGGGCAGAAAGCTCAGACTGTTATCATCCAGGCCAAAATCTACAGCCAGAGCCTTTAGTGAGGGTCATAGAAGTGATCAGGGACACCGGTCATAATCTTTCAGTCATTTCTGGAATCAGGGGAGGTGCTAGAATATTGGAAAATTTCCAACATTATGACATTGTTCAAGAAAGTTTGTAGGGAGAGTTCCAGTAACTGCACTCCAGTTAGTATTTTGATAGCGGGAAACCTGTCGAAATTTGGGATATAATTAGCAATCGTATGTAAAAGGTTGATGAGGAGGGGGAAGCAGAGATTTTATAAGGGAAATCATATTTAATTTTAAATGCTGGAGTTTTTTTTTGAAGACTCAAAGAAATTGGTGCGGTATACGTGGATTTCTAAACAACAAACTTGTGAAGAAAGTTATAAGTCATGCTGTAACAGGGTCAGTAACAATTTGCTACAAAATGGACTGAGTGATGAGGAAACAGGCACTAATAGTAAATAGATATTTTTCGGGCTGGAGGAAGGTTTGGTTGTGGAGTTTCCCAGGACTTGGTAGTGAGACCCTTGCTTTTCTTGATATATTATAATGATCTGTATCTTGGTGTGTAGGGGACAATTTCAAAATTTACAGATGACACTAAACTAGGAAGAATTGTAAACTGAAGGAAGACAGCATGGAACACCATAAGCAAATTGATAAGTTGTTGAAATGAGTGGGACAGGGAGCAGATGAGGTTTAATGCAGAGAAGTGTGAGGTGATGCACTTTGGTTAGAAGAACATTAAAAGATCATATAAAGTAGGGGATGCAATTCTAAAGGATTGCAGAAACAGAGGGACCTGATTATATATGTGCACAAATCATTGAAAATGGCAGGACATGTGGAGAGAACAGTAAATAAAGCATGCAGTGTTCTCAGCTTTATTAAAAGGGACAGAGAGTGCAAGATAAAGGAGGTCATGTTGAATGTTTTAAAGACACTTGTTAGAACTCAACTGGAGAGGCTGGACAAACTACAACTTTTTTCTTTAGAGCATAGGAGATTGAGGGGGACATTTTACAGAAGTGTATATGATCATGAGAGCCATGGATAGGTGAATGCACTCAGAGTTGGGGATAGAGGGCATCAGTTTAAGGTTAGAGGGGAAAGAATAAAAGGAGACCTGAGGGGCAATCTTTTTACAGAGAGGGTGGTATACATATGGAATGAGATGCCAGTGGAAGTGGATGAGGCATTTAAAAGGCATTTGGACAAATACATGGATAGGAAAGGATATGGGCCAAGTGCAGGGAAGTGGGGTTAGCATGGATGGACATTTTGGGTTTACATGGATCATCTTGGGCCAAAGGGCCTGTCTCTGTGTTATAGGAATCTATAACTCCATGGCTCTATAAAATATTGTGTACAGTTGTAGGTGCCACTTTATAGGAAAGATGTGAATGCATTGGAGAGATCTAGAGCAGAAGTGATCTAGAGGAGCACTTGCAGGAAAGAGACACTTCAGTTATGAGGATAGATTGAAGAAGTTAAGACTGTTCTCCTTGTAGAGAAAAAGGTTGATTGAGATTTGCAAAGCCATGAGTATGCTGATCAGATTTAACAGGGCGAAACTGTTCCCTTTATTAAAGAAAAGACAGGAGAGCATAGATTTAAAAAGGATATGCAAATGAAACAAGGGTGATATATGGAGTGCCTGCTTGGAAATGTGATGGAAGAATTTTCAACTGAAGCAGTCAGGAGGGTATTGGGTGATTTTTAGTTTAGAAACAGTGTGCGGGGATATGGGTGCCAGGTAGTAGGTTGGCACGACACGATGGAACTTGATGGACTGAATAGTCTTTGTGCTGTAACAGTGCTGTGATTCAGTAAAGCCCTTACCAATATGATATCACACTAAAGT
Organism: Chiloscyllium plagiosum; assembly: GCF_004010195.1. NCBI lineage: Eukaryota > Metazoa > Chordata > Chondrichthyes > Orectolobiformes > Hemiscylliidae > Chiloscyllium > Chiloscyllium plagiosum. The sequence continues at coordinate 23,028,946 of NC_057713.1, forward strand.
ATGCATGCTTGCCACAGTCAACATTTTTTAATATCCCAATAACTTCTATAATAAAAGTTACCAAGCCCAATTTCATGCTGTTGATCATTTATTTTTCTTATCAAATTAATATTGTGCATCCCAGAGATAACATCTTCTGTTCCATAACTACGAGTTTTATAACTGGATGCCTCCTTTCACAAATCACATGAACTCAGCACTTGTTATGTCGTGATTTTTGCTAAGTGAGGGTTGGAGAAAGGGGAATCATTATCTTTAATAGTTAGAGATCTGCTTCTCATTACAGTGAAAGTGAAAATTGTTTACTTTATCTCTCGATACCTAGTCTTCAGCTAATGATCTGCCTCTCGTTATCAGGAATGATGCAACACATCTTTCTCTCTGGCTAGTTGATTTTCAGTTAATTGCTCTAATTCAAGGATTAGAGTATACACATTCCCCCCTTAGTTATTTAGTTATCTTCCTGTGAAGAATAGCAAAGCGAACATTGTCCTTATGGCATTCACAGATTAATAACTTTCCTATTGACTGCTACGTTTTACACATTGTTTTCTCTTTTTTTGAATCATCTTTGATTTTATTCAGTTATGTACACAGTCACTTTACAAGCCTTCATCTGTGACTGAGGGATAAAATTACATGTTTCCAACTCACCACTTGAATTTGTCAGTCAGGTTAGGTCTTATCATCATAGAATCACAGGAGAAAATGAGGACTGCAGATGCTGGAGATCAGAGTCGGATAGTGTGGTGCTGGAAAAGCACAGCCAGTCAGGCAGCATCCGAGGAGCAGAAGTCAACATTTCGAGCATAAGCCCTTCATCCCCCTCCTATTATCTCTAGGCTCCCTGGCCCACAAGCCTCATTCCTGATAAAGGACCTATGCCCGAAATGTCGACTCTCCTGCTCCTTGGAGGCTGCCTGACCAGCTGTGCTTTTCCAGCACCACACTGTTAGAATAATAGGATCCCTACAGTGTTGAGGCAGGCCATTCAGTCACTTGTATCCATACTAACCCTCCAGCGAGCATCCCACCCAGACCAACTCTGTACCTCATCCCTATAACCTTTCAAATATATTTCTTCAAATTTCACAGGTAATTAATTTCAACAGTGAAGATACTTTATTTTGCTACTGCTTTTCTTTAACCTACACTGATCATACCAAAACACTCCTTTAAATCCATAGTCATTGACCTTGTGTCCTCTTTGCTGAGTATTCAGGCTAAGTGATTATGGTACACCTGACCTTGATTTCAGTTGTAGTGTTTGCTACTCAGTTGAATACATTTGTCAAAATGTTAAGCACCAACCACATAGTTATCATAATATTGACTAGCAAGAGAAAACATTCCTTTTGTTATAATTTGCTCTTACAATAGACAAAATGTACTTTGCAAAGATAGGCTGGGATTTTATTCCCTGGAGGGTAGGAGGCTGGGGGTGATTTAGTTGGGGGTCATAGGTAAGGTGACTAGCAAAGGTATTTTTCCCAGAATAGGAATTCTAAAACTAGAATGTATAGGTTTTAAGTGAGAGGGGAAAGATTTAAAAGGAAACTGAGGGCAGCTTTCCCACCCAGAGGGTGGTGCGTGTATAGAATGAGCTGCCAGAAGAAATGGTAGGGGTGAGTACAATTACAACTTTTAAAAGACATTTGGACAGGCACATCTAAAGAAAAGATTTAGAGGGATATAGACCAAATGTAGAAGTAGTTCAGTTTAGGAAACCTGGTCAACATGGACGAGTTGGGCCGAAGGGTTTTTCCCATGCTGTACCACTCTTCGACTACGCATAGCTTACAATGATTCATTGAGAAGATGGACATCAAAGCTTTCTTGAACTACGGAATCCCGCAGGGTTAAGATACATTCTCAATGCTTTTGGAAGGGAGAACAGTGGCATAGTTCCAAGTCAGGCTGGTGTGTGACTTGCAAGTGGTGATGACCCCATATATTTGTGGCTCTCATTCTTCCAGATTGTAGAAGAACTAACACATACAAACACCTCTGTCAAGTCCAAGTAACAGCTAAGTTTAAAAATAAAGAGTTATACACTGATTGTCCAAATGCTGCTTGGTAGGTTAAGATATTGGCACTGATATTAACAATCCTACCAAACACTACGGTTGGCCTTTTCTGATCTCCAAAGTTGAATTTCCAACCAGTGACTCTAATTCACGTAATTGATGCTTAAAAATGCAAGTAAGCAGCCAGCTGAGCACCAGCAGAGACTTTCAGATGAGGTCAGTTTTGAAATGGCTTTGGGCTGACATAAGACAAGGTTAGCCACACAGCTTTCGCCATTCACGTCCATCGCACATCTATGCAGTACTGCTTCAGCTGATTCTTTTAAGTCTCTAGAGAGGAGATCACTGCATGGTAGACAGTAGTGTGTGAAAAAGTAATACACAGACTGGATATAGGCTCCTCCATAATCTCAGACATGCGGTAGCCTGCAGGCAGATTATCGTTTAGCTGGAGTATTATATTTGGGGAAAAGGTACAAACTAGGTAAGGGCTTTTGCCCGAAATGTCAATTTTACTGCTCCTTGGATGCTGCCTGAGCTGCTGTGCTCTTCCAGCACCATAATCCAGAATATTATATTTGGGTAATCTTCCTAACGTGCATGCTTGCTAAAAGGCTGCATTTACTCTCTGTAAAGGCTTATCCGTTGGTTGCCAGCTTCCAATGTAATCTCTTCCATTTGCCAGTTAGCTGCAGCTCAACAGTGAAGTGAGATAGACCTTTTCTTGAGTTTCTGTGCTGATGCTTGGCAAGGATAGAAGACGATGGGGCATCCTTTTCAGGCTGGTTTCCCTTGATCTCCTCCATAGACAAATCTGGCTATTCTGTCCAGACTTCTCATGATTTTAAAACTTCAATCAGATTTTGTCTTGTCTTCTCCTCTTCAAGGAAAACAATCACAACTTCTCCAATCTTTCCTCATAATTGAAAGAGTCTCATCCCTAGAACCATTCTCATAAAATTCTTCCCCTCCTCCTCAATGAGTCCACATCTTTCCTAAAGTGTGGCACCCATAACTGTGTAAAATACTCCAGCTGAGGTTTAACTAGTGTCTTATGTTGATTCAGTATAGCCTCCTTAATTTTGTATTTTATAGAACTATTTAGCACATAAGAACACAAGAAATAAGAGCAAGAGTAGGCCACCTTTCTCCACGAGGCTGCTCTGCCATTAAATAAGTTCATGGCTGATCTTTTCATAGACTACTCAACTCTACTTACCTATCTGCTCACTATAACCCTTAATTCCTGTTAATAAAGCCTAAAATATTGAGGGCTTTATTAACTGCTCTTTCTATCTGTCCTACTACCTTTCTTGGCTTATGTCCATGTTCACCCAAGTCTGTCTGCATCTACACACCTTTTAAAAGGATATCATTTGTTTTATACTGTCTCCCATTTTCTACTTACTAAAATGTATCATCTCATGTTTCCTTGCACTGAACTTCAGCTGTCACCACTATATTGTTGTTGTCAATTTGAAGCTCTGCACTGTCCCCATCACAGTTTACAATTTGTTCAAGTTTTGTATTGTTTGCAAACATTGAAATTGTCCCTAACATTCCAAAACCTAGTTCGTCTAATTTGTGGAAAACTCCTCTCCAAACCTTTGTCCAGCCAGAAAAATTTGTATGAAACATTGTTCTGTTTCAAATTACACAACAAATTTTATATTGACCTTATTACTGTTGCCTTTTTGTTAACTTTGAGCTGTGACAGTTTGCATAAGTCAGTTGTGTGGCATTGTATAGAATCACATTTAGAAATTGATATACATCATATCAACAGAATTACCCTCAAAAATCCTCTGTGTTATCTCTTTCAAAAATTCCAGCAGATTATACTAGTCTATGATTCTCACTTAAGACATTTAGACTAGCAGTCTATGATTCTTACTTAAGACATTTATGCTAGCTTTCCCTAATTGACCCATTTTTGTCCATATGTCTATTAATTCTATGCTTAATTATTGTTTCTAGATGTTTCCCCACCAATGCATCAAAACTAACTGGTCTGAAATTGTTGGGTTTATCCATGCAATCCTTTCATGAGGAAGTATGTAATGTTGGCAATTCTCCAGTCCTCTGGCACCACACAAGATAAAATGCAAGGATTGTGGTTAGTGCTACAATTTCTATGCTCATTTCCTTCAGTGTCCTTGGATGCATTTCATCTAGTCATAGAATCATAACCAAACTAGTCCCATCTGCCTGCTCCTGGTCCATATCCCTCCAAACCCTTCTGATTCATGTATCTATCAAAATCTCTATTAAACGTTGTAATAGAGATCCACTACTTCCTCAGGAAGTTCACGTGAACCACCCTCTGTGTCCCTTTTATGTCAACTATAAATCTCTCTCCTCTGACCTGAAAAATGTGCCATCGGTTTTGAAATTTCCCATCTTAGGCAAAAGACAATTACCATCAACTCTCCCTCTACCTCTCATTATTTTATAAACTTCTATCAGGTCACTTCACAAACTCCTATGCTTCAGTGAAAAAATGTCCCAGTCTATCTAGTCTTGTAACTCAAACCTTCCATACATGGTAACATTCTGGTAAATCTCTTCTGAACCTTCTCCAACTTAAAAATATTCTTCCTAGTCCTACCAACAGCTTGTCCAATACCTTGTCTAATACCTCTCCTTATCAATTTTGAACCCTTTAGTGTTTGGGTTTTCTGCTCTGTCTCTATGTTCTGCTTCCTTAGCAAAAACAGATACAAAATGTCCATTTTAACCATGTCCCTTCATTGGTACCTAATTAGTGGTATTCCTACTGTTACCATACTTTCGTCCTGACACCTGTCATAAGCACAATTTATCTATATTATCCTTGCATTCAGGGAGCCCTGGACTTCTTTGATCTATGCTTCCCTTTAAAGGATGATGCTTAAATTCTCTCAACATCTCTTCTTTGAAGATAATGCATTGTTCAGCGACTGTTCCTCCACCTAACCTTTGACTCAGGTCTTTGTGGCTCTGCTATGATCTTGCCTCATTGAAGTTGGTACTCTGAGTTAATTATCCTTTCTCTGAATTGTTCATTGTCTCTTTAAGCCATCATCCTTATGGTACAATTATCTTAACTGATTCGAGGAGAAAGTGAGGTCTGCAGATGCTGGAGATCAAAGTTGAAACTATGGTACAATTATCTTAACTGATTCCCCAATGACGTTTTATACGCTCGGCTCCCAAGAACCAACTCTAGCCATGTCTCCTTTCTTGCTGGTCTTAATGTAATCAGCTGAAATAAATTCTCCTGAAAATAATTGAAGAATAACTCCTCATCTCTAATCTTAACACTGCTATCATCCCAGTCAATATAGTCAGTCAGATAATTAAGGTCCCCCATTGAAACTACTCTACAGTGCTTGCATACATCTCTAAATTCCTGACACTTCTTTTTTTTCCCACATACCTTAATATTCTTTAAACTACATTGAGCAGTGCAACTTCTTGCCTCTTAGCTTTGGCCAAATGTATTTGTACCTTGATCTATCTGAGATTTCTCTTTCTCTAGTACTTGAATTATCTGCTTAACCAAGACTGTCACTCCTCCTTTTCTTCATTTTCTATCTTTCCTGAACACTCTGTAACCAGCAATGTTTAATATCACATTCTGCTGTTCCTTCACTAGGTTTGTATTAATGCTACATCTTAGCTCCACATGACAATCTGTGCTTGTAACTCAAGTATTGTATTTTATAGACTCTCTGCATTCATATACATGTTAATTTCTCCTCTATTCTGACTTCAAGTATTACACTTACTATTCTCCTGTCTAGTGTTATCTGACTATTTTGTTCAGCCTGATATTACTCTCTCATATTCTAGATATTTTCTAACCAACCTATCAAAAAATGTTATTATGCACCTCTGAAGCAGATCGAACTTGAACCCGGGTCTCTTAGTCCAGAGATGAGAAGCTACAACTGTGTCACATGAGCCCTCCTCTCTCATATCCTATCGTGGTTCCAATAATACATTAGAGTTAGTTTAAAGCCTCCCTAGCAGAACTATGGAAACACCCTGTAGGTTAACTCGTGCTGGTTTAGTTCAAGTACATAGCATCTACTTTATACGGTGTGACTGCCCCCTCTCAGAACCAATCCTAGTATTGCATTGATCTGAATCCTTCCCACGCACCATCTTTACAGCTGTGCTTTATTTTGATTTTTCCATCAATTTCTCTACTCACTTGTGCATAGTGTTGGAAGTAATCTGGATGTTGCTCGTGTTGAAGTCTCTGACCTCCAGCCAATCTTCTAACAATGCATCTGAAGACGTGCCATTTCTCTGTGTAATTTCAGTAACAATAACTGCAAAGTTTAATGCGAACCACCCCCATCCCTCATTTTAAGAGATGTAAACACACTTTACATAAGCCTTTTATTGCTGGAAATCATTTCCACTCCCCAGTTCCCCCCTCAGTCTCTGTCTCCATAGACAGACAGCCCATTAGGGATGAAAAATGCGTGGGAAGCTCGTCAATTAAATTAAAATGATTTGGACCTCTCACTGAATCCATCAGGTGCCAGAAATGAAAATCAACACCATCTGTTCTGAACTCATTCCCCAGTAACTTCCTCTATTTCCTTCTTTAAGTGTGCACCTGATTCTCAATATTTCTTGATTTACTCAGCTTCAATAGTCACTTGTCATAACACATTCCATATACTAATAATTCTTTATGTGCAGTTTGAGATATGAGGAAAAATGAGGTAGCTAAGATGCAATATCGGATTGCACTACAGGGAAAAGGATTGCAATATGACCCAAAGGCTTATGAAGTAATAGATACAATATTAATAAAATAGCAAGTGTAATAAGAGTGCAGTAAATCAATATAGAAGATATCAACTAGCCAAAGCGATAAACATAACATTGTAAAAGTTTTAAATTAAAAAGACTGATATCTAATATCAGGCAATAGATAATATCACACGAGATAATTGCAATAATTACTGACAATATGACCAAGAACGTTCAAATGCTGGGCATCCAGGAGCATGCCCAGTTAGTTAGTTACACCTTTCAATACATCCTCTTAATGTGTTGGCAAGAGAGTTGATTGCAGCACAGTCAATCTGACAGGGTTTTTGAGATTTTTCATCTCCTTAGCTAATGACAATTCAGAACTGAGGCATAAACATAAAGAATGGAGGAGGAAGAATGTGCTGTAGCACTGTCAGGAAAATCAGAGGGAACTCGAAGAAAAGATGTAATAGCGTCATAGAGCTGTGAAGCACGGAATCAGACCCTTCAGTCCAACTTGTCCATGCCGACCAGATATCCTAAATTAATCTAGACCCATTTGCCAGCATTTGGCCCAGTCCTATTCATGTACCCATCCAAGCCCTTCCAAGGTCATAATTGTACCTGCTTCCAGAACCTCTTCAGCCAGTTCGTTCCATACATGGACCACCCTCAGCCCTCAGTGTGAAAAGGTTGCCTCTTGGGTTCCTTTTGAATCTTTCCGACTCTATGGTTGTTTTCACAAAGCTTATGGCAGTCTGTTGTGAATATCGAGTAATCAGCAATTTTCAGGGTATCCCTTCTACGTCCCAAGTTGTGAACTGATTTGAACATTAAGAACACTGTGCTTTTTTCACATGCCGTTAATTTGTTTCAGCATGTTTTTAAAATTTGCAACTTTGACTTGTTTAATCCTTCACTTTGTCGACAACAGATGACATATTCCTTGTTGTTGACATATTGTTATTTGAGTGGTGATGCCAACATCCTTCATCACTTGTAACAAAAGTTTGCAGACAGCATAACATGAGATGAGAAGCTGGGGCAAACTGGATAACTGGAAACAAATCTGTGGAATAAACAGAGTCATGAACTGGTTGGTCAGCAAGCTGGCTTTGTTGTTCAGTAACCACATCTGCTTTGCCATGATGACTTCAATGCAAGTCACAAAGTGATCTACTAATGACAACAGCACTCCTGCCCATATAGGGGTTATTAACCTGCATGATCTACAGGTCGGACACAGCATTGCAATACTGGAAAGAATGCAATCCTTTTCCATTTTTTAAAGGACAGAATGGATGTACTGCACCTGAAAAGTAATTTATGTATAATCAATGTTACCCTGCACCATGAGAAAATTGTAATTCTAACAATACCACAGACTTGCTCTGCTTATTTGTCCAGGGCACTGGAGAATAAACTTTAGTTCGATCTTATTAGAAAAAGAGACTCAGTAATATGCAACAAGTGATGGCAAACTGAGAGAGATTGCAAATCTCACCAGCTCCAACCTGGAAAGAGATACATAACGGTTCACTATTTATTGACGTCTTGATTTGCCTGTTTTGCATATTTGCAGCAAATATTTACTTTGCAAGCATTAACATTTCACCACAGAATTATGGAATCCATACAGTGTGGAAGCAGGCCATTAGGCCAATTGAGTCCACACTGACCCTTCAAAGAGCACTCCTAACCTTACTCTCTATACCCTGTATTTCCCACCTCGCCTGCACATCTCTGAAAACTGTAGGCAATTTAGAATGGCCAATTCACCTAACCTGCACATCTTTGTACTGTGGGAGGAAATTGGAGCACTTGGAGGAAATGCACACAGACATGGGGAGAACATGCAAACTCCACACGGATAGTCACCTAAGGGTCGAATTAAACCTAGGTCCCTGGCTCTGTGATGCAGCAGCATTAACCACAGAGCTGCAATGCTTGCTTGCCCATCAATATGCTATCGATTGAAATCTATCTTAAGCTTTCTTACACAGAACATAGTTACAATTTTGGCATTGCAAGTGTAATCACAGCACTGTTAAATCATTTGAGAATACATGAACTGTGTAATATGGTGGATTTGAATGTTAAAGGCAGATTGTAGGCTCTTCAATATGTAGAGCACAATTGTAAATATAAGTGTGTCAAATCAGCATGCTTGCCATTTAGTGCAATTATAAATTAACGTTCCAGTCTGAATAGCCAGGGTTACAGGTTTCATTTGGTGCTTACTCTTTTCGTGACCTTCAAGTTCATCTTTCAGGTCATATATTTCGTTTCCATGATAATGTGACATTGCATACCAATTAAAGTTGGCAAATATCAATAATCGTTAGGTGTCTTGTGACAAGAGATATCATGTATTCACTTTGACTCAGTTTTAAAAATGTCTCCAGAGGAATCAAAGCTGGAATGCAGGAGTTGTGATCTAAAATCAGCTAAGCCTGAGGATGTAACTGGTTAATCAACATCTGACAGGAAAGATAAACATGTCCGGTGGGACAGAAAAAAAAAGACTTGCTTTATGTTAATACATTATCAAGTCTCAAACATATGGATATTTAAATTATCTCTCAAATGCTATGGCATACAATGTAACAAATTACACTTGAAGTACATTTGTAGAGATTGGGGTTGAATTTTCCCATTTGTCGAATGAGATTCATAACTTTGATGCTTGATACCCTTGGCAATATTTCTCAACTCAATAATTATGCCTCTAAGTTGCCATGTGGAATTCTAAGACAAGGGAGGTAGCAGTGTTTGCCCTTGCTGAGACTCGGCAATGTTCACACCACTAGTGTAATATTTTAAAAATACAAGTCCATGATACTTTCAACGCTACAAATCATAAACTAGTTTTCACACTGCAGTCCATTCAAGGAAATGGACAAGAAAGGCAAGTTAGTTCCTCGGTTTGCCAATAGGGTCTTGGAGATGTTGGTCAATAAAGTGGTGGAGAGAAAAGCAGTGTTGTATTCTGCCAAAGGATGCCACATCGTCAGATTCAGCCAGTCTAGAGTTGCATCAGTTCTAAGCATATTGCATAGCCTCAGAAGGAAGTAGGTCAGTGACCTTCTGCAGTCCTCAGCAGATTCTCTCTGCAACCTCAGACTCTCAGGTCTGACCCAACCATTGCACAGACCTTGACCAAGGTTCATAGCTTCCAACTCTCACTATTTCTTGTACCATGTATACTTAATGACTATCACCCAACTCATTCTCCCAAATTATTAATTTTTCCTGTTCTCTGCTTTTCCTCCTCACTTACTGGATGCAATATACCATCTCTTCTGCTTGCATATCACTGCTCTTCCATCCACTTTTATCATTCAATCCTTCCCAATATCACATTAAAGGGAAAATTGTTCTATTATCCAGAATGATGACTCCAAGACATCCTGAGTGATCTGCTTGTAATCTGTTGACTTGAGATGCAAGACTGTCAGCTGCCAAAAATGTGCGCTGCAAAATCACTGATGCCCTTACTCTGGTAGGACAAACATCTGTTCTTTTATTCATTCAAGAATGACGGTATCATTGGCTGGGCCAGCATTTATTGACCATCTCTTATTACCCTTGAATTGAATGACTTTATTGGCCATTTCAGAGGACAATTAAGACTCAACCTCACAATCTGTGGGTCTGGAGTCACATGTAAGAGCAGCAGCTTCCTTCCCTTAAAAGCAATTAGTGAACCACAATGAAATGCATGGCTAATTACATGGCCATGCATTTAGTTTTATTCCCTTTGAACTGGGCAGGATGAGTAAGAGATAGGACCATTGATGAGCAATGACAACTGTTTAAGAAGAAAATAAATTTCTCCCAACTGAAATGTATTCCAGAGAAGAAGAAGGATTGTAAGAAGGGAGACAAAAAAAGCCAAACCTACATGGCAATGCAAAGAAGGTAAAAATAAAATAAAGGTGAAAACTAAGGCATGTCATATTACAAAGGCTAGGGGCAGACTGGAAGCTGGGGAACATTTTAAAGATCAACAAAGGGTTCCTAAAAAGTAATAAAAAGAGCAAAGGTAAACTATGAAAGAAAATTAAAGCAAAGTATAAGAGCAGATGGTCAAGCCTCCATAGTATCTAACAGCGAAGAGAGTAGTTGAAGCTAATGTTGGTCCCTTGGAGGATGAGACTGGGGAGTTATTAGTACAGGACATAAAAATAACAGATACACAATATCAATGTTTTGCCCAATTTTTCATATTGTATAATACTCTTAGCATCTTAACAGTGATAGGAAATGCAGAGGTTACAGAAAAGAAGGAACTTGAATTTCAACACAAGGGAAAGGTACTGAACAATTGGGATTGAATACAAATCGCCAGGGCCTGATGCCTCCATCCCTGGAGGCAGCAGAGATCATGGATCAATTGGTTAAACTATTACAAAATTCTTTGCATATTGGAAAAGTTCCATATATAAAAATAACATGCTTCTCCAAAAAGGGGAGTTAGTTTAAGGGGAATTGTTGAATCCATTATGAAAGAAATAATAATTAAGACATTTCAAAAATTAAAACATAATCCATGAGCAACAGTATGGTTTTATGAAGGGTAATTCCTGTTTGACTAATTTGATAAAGTTCTTCAAAGTTGTAACAAGCAAAGTGGATAATGAGGATCCTGCAGATGGAATATGTCTGGATTTCCAGAAGGCATTTCATAAGATGCCATACAAAAGATTAAAATACAAGGTAAGGTCACATGGGAGCAATCTGTTAGCTTGAATAGAGAAGTACCTAACCAACAGAATGCAGGGAGAAGGGTTAAGTTATTCTTTTTCTGGTTGGCAATATGTAACTAGCAGGAAGTCAGAGGGTTCTGTCCTCTGGCACCAACTATTTACAATTTATGTTAATGATTTGGATAGAATATACTATAGCCACATTTGCAGATAACACAAAAATATGTGGGAAAGTAAGTTGCAAAGAAAAATATAATAAATTTAGAAATGGATATTTGTTTCAGTTAGGTCAATGGGCCAAAATTTAGAAATAGTGAGAATTTAACCTGGGCAAGTGTGTGGTTATCCATTTTGGTCGACAGAATAAAAGCTTATTATTTAAGTGGCGAGAAACTTCAAAATGCTTTGGTCTTCTCATGCGTGAATCTCAGAAAGTTAGTCTGAGGCTACAGCAGGTAATAGGGAGTGCAAAATGAATTCTGGCATTTATTGGGAAAAGAGTGGCGTATAAAAGCGAGGGTGTGTTGTTGCAACTATCCAAGATTTTGGTGCAAGTCTGTCTAGAGTACATTGGACAGTTCTGGTCCCCTTACTTGAAGAAAGATGTACATGTATTGGGTGGAGGCGGTTCAGTTCAGAGGATGTTCACTCAATTAATTGCAAAGATGAAAGACTTGATTGATGAGAAGCGATTGAGTGGTTTGGCCTATACTCTTTAGATTTTCGACAGATACAAGGACACTTATTGAGGCATATACAATGCTAAAGGGGATAGAGAAAATAGATGTTGAGCAGAAAGCCAAAGAACTGGGGATGCTGGAAATCAGAAATGAGAACAGGAATTGTTGTAAAATCTCAGCCAGTCTGGCAGCATTTGAGGAAAGAACGCAACATTAACATTTCAGGTTCAGAGACCCCTTTTCGGATATAGACCAGATGTTTCCTGTTTGGAGCAATTTAGAATGAGAGGTCATAATTTTAGGTTAAGGGGGTGGCAGGTCTGACACAGAGATGGGGAGGAATTACTTATCTCAAAGGCTCGTGACTCTGTGGTGTTCACCCCAAAGTGTGGTGGACACCAGGGCAATAAATACATTTAAGGAAGAGATAGACAGGTTTTTAATTAGTAATGGGTGAAAGGGCAAAAGTGAGGTCTGCAGATGCTGGAAATCAGAGCCTAGATTAGAGTGGTGCTGGAAAAGCACAGCAGGTCAGACAGCATCCGAGGAGCAGGAAAATCGACATTTTGGGTAAAAGCTCTTCATCAGAACTGAAGGCAGGGAGCCTCCAGTGTGGAGAGATAAATGGGAGGGTGGTGGGGGTGGGGAGAAGGTAGCAAAGAGTACAATAGGTGGATGGGGGTGAGAATGAAGGGAGTGAAAGGGTCGTTGTGAGTGGGTAGAAAAGTGGATCTGAGACCAAGATGAAATCAGTCAGGATCAAATTAAATGGTGGAAAAGACTACAGGGGTTGAATTCTCCTGCTCCTCGGATTCTACCTGACCTGCTGTGCTTTTCCAACACTACACTCTCAACCTTGGAGGGGTTGAATTCCCTGCTGGTACTCTGAGTTCTTAAGTTCTTAACTTCTTGTTATGCTCGAGTCTTGGGCCAGTGCTGAGTTTTGGGCCCAGTCCAGGAGCAGTACTAAGGCCCATGTTTCCACTTCCTGCTGCAGATTTGGAATTGACACCATCCAGTTTCTCAGGGACGGAGAGATTAGAAGCTGCATAGAAATTTATTGCCTATTATTGAGATGCAGTGCATGGAAAACATGTAATCATCACTTATTGGTGAGATTCTGAAGCCACCACGTAAAACTTACAGGGAAAATTAGAATTATAAAGTCAACATATGATTTTTTTTTAACTTTTAGCATATTTTCACATATATCTTACCATTGTTTCTGCCACTCAATGGAGTGGAAATTCTGCCCAGAGGTTAACACATGTATAAATATTCATGCCCTTGAGGTAAGCTGTGAAATAGCTATGATATCAATTGTTATCTTCTGGTACTTTGCTCAGAGGCTAAAACTTGTAAAGCAAAAGGCAAGCTGCCCTGTAGTCTTACCATCAGATACACACTATCATTAACAGCTATTGATTTTTTTAGATTAGATTGCCTACAGTGTGGAAACAGGCCATTTGGCCCAACGAGTCTACACCGACCCTCTGTAGGGAGTGGGTTACTCTTCGTTATGGACCAGTTGGGCCAAATGGCCTGTTTCCACACTGTTGGGAATCTTATCTAAAAAAAACAGCTTTTCATGATAGGCTAACACTAACTTAGAAGTCTGGTCAGCACTTTTATGACAGTCCAAAAAAGCTCTGTTTGGGTATGTCATTACGTGGAAGGAGCAGTGGAAATATCAGTATAGGAGAAATAATCTTTACCTTAGAAAAATATGAAGAACCGTGAGGGGATATTGAATTAAAATGAGGCAACAAACTCTCAGATGATTTCCCAAGTGCAAGGATTTGGTTTCATGAAAGGGCTAAGACAAGAATTTGGATGGGTGTTTAGAAAGATGTAGGAAATTACAGTTTCAGGTCCCAATACGACCAGCAGGTTAGAAAGAAACCTCAGCAAGTTTTCATTCAGTCTTAGCATCCTTTGATGCTTACTTTCATTTTAAGAACCATGTTTTTGAATACATTCAGTTCAAAAAGAAATCCCAACAATCAGTGGTCTTACTATATTCCAGTAAAGATTTATATTATCTCACCAATTCATGCAAAGCTGGGCCATTGAGAGTTGAGATCATTTGAATTCTCCACCATAATGTATTCCAATCACAGCAAGAGTTGACCTTTGCACAGTTTAATCAGGACAATAAAGAGACATCAATTTAAGACTGAGATGAGGAGGAACTTCTTCCCTCAGAGGGTTGGAAGCTTTTGGAACTCCTTGTCACAGAGAACTGTGAGGCCAGTCATTGTGTATACTTAAGGCTAAGATAGATAGTTTTTTGATCAGCAGTGGAATCAAAGGTCACAGGGAAAGGAAAGGAAAGTGGACGTGAGGTGTCGGATCAGCCATGATCCTATTGAGTAGCTGAACAGACTTGAGGGGCCAAACGGCCTACCCCTTTTCCTATTGCACATGGTCTTATGGACAATTCCAATGCAAAGTGTGACAGCAGATGGTGATTCACTTCATGCCCACAGCTTGATGTGAACATGCCAATGTGCTTGGCCAAGGTACATCTGCCTTGTCTAACAAAAGCCGACAAAAAATGCAGAAAAGGCAAGAATCGCGTTTTGTTGTGCTGATGTTGTGGTGTAATGAAGCATCACAAGCAATAAAATAGTTTTGCAATATTTAATGCTTTACTGTAGAGAATTTGCCACCTTTGAACACTTTGCCACATAAGATTATCATTTCAAGGTGAACTAAAGTTCCAGAATGAAGGAGAATCTAAAAACAATTAACAAGACAGGAAAGTTACACAGTTCCTTGCTGAAATGCATATCCTTGGTCCTACAGCAAAAAAAATATGACGACTAGAATTATTGCTTAGTAACCGTAAAGATCAAGACTTTTGATGTTAAGTTTTCTTCTTGTTTCAGGAATGTCTGTTACCATGTCGCCTGCTAATTTAGAATAGCTTCACACTGTATACCTTTCGACCATCAAATGTCAAGATCCAGCAACTCAATGCTTTCATTTAAAAGTGGTTTTGAAGTAGAAACTACACACAATGGTGAAGTCACTCAGAAACCTATTTAAATCATGCAGAATCCAAACAAACCCTTGTTGAGTTTGAAAGCTTGTGTCCAACCAGTTCCACTACATGGCCACCAGATGTATTAACCAGGTAAAAGGGTAATCCATGCCAAGATTATGATTACATATCATTTTGTGAGGAATTGCCTCATGTTTTCTAGGAAACTGAGCTTTTGTGTAAAGAAGAATAGATGACAACATGTGAAGATTTTTCACTGCTTTTTCTGTTGGCTTACATTTCATGCCATGAAGACTTGATTATATTTTGAAGCGAGCTTTCTCAACTTTTCCAAGAATATGATTAGCGTTATGATCATTTGCTAATTGCATTGGACGAAGATGAACACCTTTCTGCTTGTCAGCTTTGTAGCAAGGAGACAGATTTCAAAACACACTACTATCAGACCCGGTTTCATCATTTCTGGAAGAAAGTCCTGTGGTACTTGTCTCTTCAGTCCGTGATGCAAAGCATTAAAATCCCTCTGATACTCTTCTGGATCAAGATGAACAGAATTCTCCATTAACTCTAATGATGACGCTAGTTTGTATGACCAACAATATTAAGGAATAAGCACTGCACATGTCTGCTGAGGAGGTGTTGAAATCTTCAGTGTTTTCAGTTTTGCAAGATAATCCCAATGCTCTTTTATTTGGCAGCAGGCAGGGTGCTTCTGATGAGATTTAACAAGAATACAGGGAACAAAACGTCCTGCACATGTAGGAATATTCAACAACACTGAACCACAAGAGTGATGTTCTTCTTTTATATAAAAGCCCAGAAAATGTCTTTGTCTTTGCTTAGTCTTCAAGAGATATTGTCAGATATGTTGGCAGTCAATGCTGAAGTTCTTCAACTCCACTTTTTGACTGAAATATTTTGTGATAATTTCAGATGCACTCTTGACAGTTCTGACTGAAAATCCTCCAGTTAAATCAATAATCTCTGAAGAGATTTGTATTCGTTCTTTGCAGTCTTTGTATAAATCTCTTTGTATGAATCTAACCCCTCCATTTCTCTCAGTATATCACACTTCTCTTCATCCTAGTATTGAGGATCCAGCACAAAATATCCAACTGGCATTGTATTGCTATTGTGGTTTGATGATGATATTCCTCAGCTCTTCATGATAGTACAACTTCATCATTCAGTAGTCTTTCATCGCAAGATCGTCTCTGCAACAGGAGCTATTGTGAAAGAGATAAAACTATTTATTGCCCTGTCAAGTGGAGGTTATACCATTTTGTTGACCACTTTTGGGTAAGGCTGCTGGTATATGAAACTTTATAGCACAGCCAGTTCATCACACAAACCTGCCTTCCCTTCATTGATTCCACCTATACTTCCCACTATCTCAGGAAAGCAACAAACATAATCAAAATCCCTTCCCACTCTGATTATACTCTCCTCTACCCTCTTCCATTGGGCAGACAATATAAATGTTTACATGTCTGAACAGATTCAAGAACAGGTCATTCTTTACTGTTATCAGACTTTTGAATGGTTCTCTCAGATGTTAATGCTGATCTCTCTCTCTGCAACTTCTCTGTGGCTGTAACACTGTATTCTACACTCTGTTCTGCTACTGTGATGCACTTTGTATGGTACAATCTGCCAATATAACATGCAAAACACCACTTTTCACTGTATCTTGGTGCATATGATAACAATAAATCAAAACAAATCAAATCAGTAAATTAGTGGGCTGAACTTAGCTCAGCCATTCAGGTAATGACACTGTAGAAACTTAATATCAAATAAGGACTGTAGCTGGAGTGTATATAGTACAACTATTTATGTCAAAGCTGGCTAAAAGAAGAAACAATTGCAAATCTGCATGGCAGATGTAATTATATAAGAGACAGAGTCCTATACTTAAGTAGACCAAAGTGACACTGAGACCAGTGATAACTGCAGAGACCAACCATGACGAAGAAGTGAGAAAGCCCATGTCAGAATGAACCGAGCCATGTACAAGCCTGACCAGCTAAAGACGGTCCCTGGTAATAACATTCAAATTTTCTGCAGGTTCAGGGAATTCAGGAAAGTGGCTAAGAGTTCTCAGTATTACATTATAACAGTGTATATGCCAGTAATCTTCAGTAAATTTGCAATTGTACTTCTGAGAGCTCTCAGAACCGACTTGTCTTCATCCTAATACAGCAATCTGGTGGCTAATGGTTCTGTCAGTGTTCTTAGCTTTGGAATACTGTCAGCAAGCCCTATTCATTTCATTTAACTGCTGAACATAGGGTTCTATGGCATCCTTCCAACTGCGATCCTCCTCCTTCCTCAGCCACTTCATATGACTTGATCAGAGACGATCATGAAAACTTCATAGTACTTGAATCAATGAATAATCTGGTTTTGGAGCAGATGGCTGTGTCATAAGCACATTCAGCAATTGGTGATTACATCTGGTTCAGTTGAAAATGTAAAGTGAAAACTTTTAGTCGATAACTTTGATAAATAAGAAGTTAAGATTGTTTGGAATTGCTGGGGATAGCAGAGATACAGGAATGTGTATTGAAAGAAAGACAAGTAGACATCTGCTTGTACTCTGGTCGAAGTTTGGAAGCCTGCAATCACAGAATATGCCATCCTGTAGTTTTGCAAACACTTTACAGTCTATGTTTTTCACTAATAACCTAGATGTCAGTCCTGAACCTATATGAAGATCCAAAGAACTTGCATTAACACTGACTGCTACTATGTCCCCAAAGACTCACATATAAATACCTGAAAACTGATTGAAACGTCAACTAACATGCTGTAGCTTGTATGTTACATAGAACATAGAACATAGAAGAATACAGCGTAGTACAGGCCCTTCGGCCCTCGATGTTGTGCCGATCCAAGCCCACCTAACCTACACTAGCCCACTATCCTCCATATGCCTATCCAATGCCCGCTTAAATGCCCATAATGAGGGAAAGTCCACCACTGCTACTGGCAGGGCAGTCCATGAACTCACGACTCGCTGAGTAAAGAACATACCCGTACCATCTGTCCTATACCTACCCCCCCCCCCTTAATTTAAAGCTATGCCCCCTCATAATAGCTGACTCCATACGTGGAAAAAGATTCTCACTATCGACCCTATCTAAACCCCTAATCATCTTATACACCTCTATCAAGTCACCCCTAAACCTTCTTTTCCCCAATGAAAACA
>NC_057713.1:23048377-23065062 GCF_004010195.1 Chiloscyllium plagiosum
TGAATACTGACGAAAATTATTCATTCAGTGTCTCCCCAATCTCTTCAGCCTCCATACCTATAGAAAGCCTTAGGGTTTTCCCTAATCCTACCAACTAAGGACCTTTCATGTCCCCTCCTTGCTGCTCTTAGCTCTCTCTTCAGGTCCTTCCTGGCTACCTTATAGCTCTCAATCGCCCCAATTGAACCCCAATGTTATATGTTATTCAGCATAACTCCCATCTTCAAGTTGTCCAATGGAACATTTAAGAATTAATCTTGAGGACTGCTGAAAAGAGACACACTTTGAGCATTGTGTGTTGCACTCATAAGGAGAATATGCAAGTATATCAATTCAAGGTGAAAAACAATGGTTATACTACATAGAGAGTGTGCTGAATGGTTGTCAAGTGAGTTCCGTTTGATGTAGTGGGACCATGGAGAATTCACCAATTAAAGGTTGACGTTAACTATCAAACTTCATTTAAATTTTAAAACTGGCAAGTTGAGTGATTGGTCAGGATATTTCCATGGAAAATAAACCAATGAATGATTGGCACTTAGTTAGTTGTATTGAAATAGGCACAATGTATGCACATGTTCTTTCCGTCAATAAAGAACATTGCGCGATGTATTATCGTATGTAGCTTCCAGTGTACTGAAGCATACATCCCTGCAAATCTGACTGACATTTTTAAATTGGTAACATTTTGGATTGTCAGTTTGGGCTTGCAATGTGGCAGTCTTGTGCATACTGGCAGCTACATATATTAATGCACAGACGCTATGTCCTTTGCAGACAGAAAGAACATATACAAGTATTATGTTTGATTCAACCCAACAAAGTAGGTGATAAACAGTTTCCAGTTCAATTTTCAAGGCAATGTCCTGACCAGTGTCAACTTTGATGATTTAAGGTTTAAACAGCCTGGCAGGTAAGTATCAATCGTCATTAACTGGTGTAGTCTCTATGGCAACACATTTATCAATCAGAGTCCACTTATGCAGCATAAATGTTGGTTTTCCCCTGAAATAAATGTTCTAGTGAATTATCCTGGTGTGTGCAGGACAAAAGCTCTGCTACAATAGGTTATAGACTCCTGATGGAGTGAAAATATGCCATTTAGCCCATCGAGTCCACACTGAACCTTCAAAGTGCATCCCACCAAGATCCAGCATCCCATTATATCCCTGTAACTCTGATCTGCCATGGCTAATCCACCTACACTGCATATCCCTGGATATTATGGACAATTCAACATGGCCAATCCACTTAAACTGTGCATCTTTGGAACATATGAGAAAATGCATGCAGACGTGGGGAGAATGTATATACTCCACACACAGTTGCCTGAAGCTGGAATCAAACTCAGCTCCATGATGCTGGGAGGCAGCGGTGCTAACCACTGAGCCACTGCGCTGCCCTATCCTTTTCTAGCAATAGTAAATATATTTTTGCTTCAGCAAAAGAATGATATGATCAATAATGCAGTATTTAGATTAGATTACTTACAGTGTGGAAACAGGCCCTTTGGCCCAACAAGTCCACACCGACCCACAACCCATCCCCCTACATTTACCCCTTCACCTAACACTACGGGCAATTTAGCATGGCCAATTCACCTGATGTGCACATTTTTGGACTGAGGGAGGAAACTGGAGCAAACCCACACAGACACAGGGAGAATGTACAAACTCCACACAGTCAGTCGCCTGAGGCAGGAATTGAACCCGGGTCTCTGGCGCTGTGAGGCAGCAGTGCTAACCACTGAGCCACCGTGCCACCCACATTTCTTGGATAAAATAGAAAGAGCTTGCATTTATCAAGTGTCAGTCAAGTATTCAGAGATCCCAAAGTACTTTACAGCACATTAAGTACTTTTGAAGTAAACAGAAGTGTCAAAATAGTCTTGAAAAGGGTGTTGTTTCACCATGTTGGGAGCCAAATGCTCCACTCTCTAAGTCATTACCATATGCCTCCCCTGGAAGATGAAGCTCAGACTGTAATCTGATGAACATGCATCTTTCAAAAAAAAAGGCTTCACTTCAGACTCACCATAAAAGCTTCTGATTATCTTCCCAACCTTTCATGGTGTAGTTGGTGATAAATTTCATTTGATGATACTCCTGTGAAATGCCGTGGGGCATTTATACACACAAGGCATAACAACAACACATCAAAATCTACTTTTGTGCATGTATATACATATATACACACACACATAGATTTTGATGTGTTGTTGTTTTGTCTTGTCTTAGAGTAGAAAAAAATTAACAACATCTGTGCAGTCAGTCCAGGGAATTGCAGTTAGTTCTTATGCCTGGAGGACTGGGATATTTGATATGTTGAGGTCAATCCTGATTCTATGATCTGAATTTTTAAAAAAAATTCAGCCTTGACTGGGAATTGGGAGAAGAAATAATGAGCATTTAATGATTAACCTGAGATGGTGAGATGTATAACTCAAAATGAATTAATGTATTTTGAGAAAGCTAACTTTATAATAACATCTCAATTTTACATAACATCTTTATCATATTGAAATGGCTTCCGGCACCTCACAGAAGCCTTATAAAATGCAGGACCCAGTCACATAAGGAGATATTAGGTCAGATGACCGAATTTTGATCACTGCAGCGGGTTTTAAAGAAACTATCTTAAAGGATGAAAACTTCATAGAGAGTTGTTGCAAGGGAATTGTGCAGCTTGGAATCTAGGTAATCAAAGGCCTGGCTACCAGTGTTGGTTCATTTATATTTGGAAATGCACCAGAACTGCTTGGATTAAAACAGGAAGGATAGAAAGGATGAGAATATATACATTGAATTTGCATGTTATGCACTTATAACATAGCGTTGTTGACAATCTCAATATGCATTTTGGCAGTTTGCTGCCAAACAATAACTATATTTTGACATAAAATCAATGTTTGGAATGTAGAAATACTGGGAAAGAGTAATCCATGTCTTCTGTCTACCATTTAGAAAGGACATAGCACTGATAACCTGATTCATTCAATCTAAATTGAGGGTGATAAAAGCCATCACAGGTTGTAGAAACTGTCCAGAGTGTTTAGGGTGTACCAAGCAAAGTTACTTGCATGTGAGGTGATTTTAATGCAATTGAATTATCTCCTTATTGAATGACAGTTCTGGAAAAATATTCACAAAGACAGATACAGCAGTTTGTGAATTTTGAAACTCACCAGCCCACAGTTCAGAGGCAGAAACCACCACCAACTATTCACCCTGCAGCATGTTGGCTTCCACTTCTGCTATTGTGACATAAATGCCTGTAGTTCCGTTTACTTTGTTAAATTCATTTTGCCATTGAAATCTCAGGAGATGTTTACACACTCGAGTGGGCAAGATGATGTTGCACTATTTCATGAAACACAGGAGACTTTTTTCCAGTGTCCTGGTAAGCATTTCACCCTCAACCTACATTGTGGATAAACATTGTTGTTGACTCATGGGATGGGGGCACTGCTGGGTAGGGTAGTGTTTTGTTATGGACCAGACCAAACCCCCTCAAAATATTTTAAGAAGATAGCCTAGACCCTAACTTTTTTCTTATTTGAAAGGCAATTGCCCAGGTGTTACCTTCTGGATGTAATTTGAATGGTCAAATTACCAGTCTTGAAACAAAATACATTTTATTCATATCCTACAGGCAAAATTAGAGGTCACACAACACCAGGTTATAGTCCAACAGATTTATTTGCAGTCACAAGCTTTTGAAGCGCTGCTCCTTCATCAGGTTCAACGCTCTGAAAGCTTGTGATTTCAAATAAACCTGTTGGACTATAACCTGGTATCATGTGGCTTCTGACTTTGACTACCCCAGTCAAACAGTGGCATCGCCACATCATGGCTAGTACCATTAAAATGCAACTAAAGAAAGAAGACATCGGGATAATGTATTTCAAGTGGAAAACTTAACAGAATAATATATTATTTAGCTACTAAACTGCAACTATTACAAGATAGTAACATCCCATAAACACATCCTTGGCAAAGGCAAATTCAATAAAATAGATTGTCTCATGTGCAACTCTAACAGAGAGAGGAAAAACAGCATCCGCATCCAGCTTCAGGACCCCAGCAACAACTGCTACTGAAATTCTAAAAGTAAAAATTCTGGTTCCATTGGAGCTTGACCGTATTGATCAGTGTGTTTCTATTGTTCCAAATTTTCATGGTAACCTCAGCTGGTGATGGGAATTGAACCCACACTGTGATATCACACTGCTTCACTGACTAACTATCCTGCCAAATGAGCTAAAATGGTCCCCATACACAAATACAAAGATGGCAACCTTGAACAAAATATTAGTCTGAGAAATTAAAACCCACAAAATATCTTGTGACCATCTGACTGAGGAAAAATGGTGGGGAGGAGAAACAGAGTGAAATTATAAAAGGTACAAAAATATATCAAGAGATTTGGTGAAAAGAGAGACATTTTGCCAAAAACATTGTCTGACAACAACTTTAGTATTTATTTCTGCATCCAATTGGCATGGTGAGTAAGTGGTAGAGCTGTAGTTACAAGACTACTGCTAAAACAAGATGTCATATGCTTCCCAACATTCATACAGACCAGATTAGGTAGAGCTCGTGAAACATTTACCAGATTTCACATTCAGAACATCAAGAATAAGGAATGTTTTTGACTGTGCTATCTCAAAAATGAGTTGGAACGTGGGATGAAACTCAATAAGCTATGTAAAAAAATCCCATAATCTGCTGCATAGTCAAACATCATGATCATATTGTCTCGGTAGGAGATTAGGGCTTATTCTATTAAAATTGTGTTTCTCACAGAAACCAACAAAACAGTTGGAGAGCTCTGAATCCAGAGAGCATCCCATGGCTACTGTCAAGAGAGCAATGAGTGGGAATATTGCATGCAGTTTTAGCACTAAAACACAATTAGTCCAAAGAACAGTGTAGTTATTGATAAGGAAAGGCAATGGCAGCATGAGGTTTTAATAGAGGATGATTGCCATTCTGTTCTTAGTCACCTGTTGCGTAGAGGTTTAATCTGAATCATGGGGTCAATTAAGATGAATGAAGAATTTTGCATACCAAATCTATCATGTGTAAGTATTTCAAAAGAATCCAATGGAATGCATCCAAGTGTGCTGGAGTAAATGAGGATAGAAAGATTGTTTTCAAAAAAATGAGGACAGAAACATGCTACCGCTGAAGTAATTCACAGCTCGTTGAATTCAGGATTGGTGCCAGAGGACAAGAAGATAGCTGGTGTTTGGATTCAAAGCAGAAAGCTTCAGAGTACAATCCTGGGAATTATTGGCCTGTTAGCTTAACATCTGTAGTAGAAAAAGTACTAAAATTGATAAAGCAGAAAGCAATTTGAGCTACAAACAAAACAACAAAGTCAATTGCACTTACACAGTGTTTTTAGTACTAAGAATTTTTTAAAAAATATGTGTTTAGGAAGGTGTAAGCAAAATATAAAAAGGAAAGGTAATAGTTCCATGATAACAGAGATTATAATGAGGAGGCGATGCTTAGTTGACTGCCGACTAGCTAAAAGCTTTTACCTACAGGCCCAGTGACAGAAAAGTTCCCAGGTTCACCACCAACAATGTTCATCCTAGAATTTTAAACTTACAAGCCATTAGCTTTTCGGCTTCAAATTGAAAATTGTTCCCATATTTCCTCTCCTGTAAATTCAATTCAGATGGCCTAACCAATGCTTTATTTAATGACTTAGCTAAGGGTTTCCTACAGTGTGGACCGGAACCCCAAGTCAATGTAGCACAGGGTGGACAAGGTTTTAGCTCCTCCAGCCTTCTCCTATCTCGGTCTGATGGCTGTCACTGAGGAGTCATGATAATTTTCAATGTTTAGGAGGGAAGCAGTGGTTTAACTGCTCCTTTTGGATATAGTCCAATATACTTATTATTGAAAGCAAAACCAATGAACTTAATTAAAAGCTATCAGTTATTGGTTCATGAGCATGATGGATTAAAACTCAGTATTTTTCCATTATTTCTTAACATATAAGCTCCAATGTGATGTAGGAGGGCAATTATGCCCTGATTGTGAGAATTACTATCCTTACACAGGAGGAAGGCCTGCCCTAACCCTAACCCTAACTCTAATTATGACCCTAAATCTAACCCTAACCCTAATTCTAACTCTAATCCTAATCCTAACATAAATCCTAAAACTAACCCTAATCCTAACCTTAACCCTAACCATTCGAATTGGCAGGCACTCTCTCCTAATTGGCCAGCAGCCCCATCACACTCAACATATGAATATACAAGTTAAGAATTAGGTGCAGGCTATTTGGCCTCTTGAGCCTGTGTTGTTATTGTTTAATAAGATGCCATTGATCTTGTCAAAATATGGCTCAATCTTACCATTTGCCATTCCAGAAAAACCTACTACTCAGCACAGAAGCCAGACGTCATTGACATTTCTTACATCTGTGCCATCTTCCTCAAAATACACATTCATGCTGAGCTTCTCAACACTGGGATTATTATTATCAGATTATAATTTTACATTTCATTGCCATGTGGTAATGATCCTTGTGATACCCCAATAATTACAGTCTGCCAATATAAGGTTGACCTATTTCTTTATTCTCGCTGTTTTCTGCCTGTTAGCCAATCCTTAATCCAAGTCAGTACATTATCAGTACATTATTTGATTAATCAACTTCCTATCAGAACCTTATCAAAAGCCGTCTGCAAACTCCTCTTTATCAATTTTGTTGGTAACATCTTCAAAACAAACCAAGTTGATCAAGCATAATTTTCTGTTCATAAATTCATGTTGACTTTGTCTAATAAGTTCATTTTAATCCAAGTATCCATTTATTACACCTTTCTATGACTGATATCATCATTTAATCTCTTACTGATATTAAGGTGACAGGTCTGTAATTGTTTTCTTCCTTGCTCCTTTCTTAAATTGTGTGGTGACATTTACAATCTTTCAATCTGTAGGAATCATTGCAGAATCTTCTAATTTTGAAGGTTAGTTATCAATGCATTCCCTGGAGTGAACTGGGCCTCACACTGTGTCTGCTTTAAACATTAAAGGTTCTGGTCTATAACCAGATCCTATCATAGTTTGATGGTCTAGTTTTGGCATTATAACTTTCACAGCCCATTCTGGCTCATGACTGACTTGCTAGGCATTATTACAAAGACTACGTAACTTGTTGCAATGCAATAAAATGCATGTTGTTATGTAAGTTAAACGTCTCTTCTTGCTAAGATTCAACAGAGGTTCTACTACTGCTGATGAAATAGGTCCTGAGAGACAGTACAGTGGTTAGGATTGGTCACAGCACTCTACCTCCATCACAAGCTTCTAAGTATTGGTACCACAACATACAACAATTGTGACATTTCAGGACTGTCCTGAATTTTTTTCTGAACAAACATTTTGTTGTATCATCACTACTACTAAAGTTAAAAATTAAAATATATTATATTTACACATGCGCAAAAAACACAAGGCATTGAGGAACACATAATATAACCAGTCCAAAGTCTATCAAAGTCGTAGCCTATTTCAAATTGATAAAACAAGGATCTATTATCTCATCTCAGGCTCTTTAGGTTGAGAAATATTATGCAATTCATCATCTTGTCTCAGACTAGAAACACAGATTTGACTTATTCACACTAGTTTTGGTGAGAATGCCTCAATATAACAACGCATGGCAGAAGACAGCCATGAAGAATAGGAGAATAGGTAGTTTGTTTGTTTCCTGGCTCTGCTACAATGTATAAGAGACATTCATTCTCAGGTACATTAGATCAAAATGAGTTGAAAAGATGGTGCTCTGGGGTTTTGAATAAGCATCCTTACTCCCTGAACTCAATGCAATAATTCTTAATCATTCACTGTCAAGGTCAGCATTTATTAGCCCCATAACAATTGCCAGAATATTAACACATATCAAAAAAGCCATCATACAAAAACTTGCAAAGAGGGAACACCAATGACTGCTTCCCCTTGACAATCATGGC
Organism: Chiloscyllium plagiosum; assembly: GCF_004010195.1. Classification (NCBI taxonomy): domain Eukaryota; kingdom Metazoa; phylum Chordata; class Chondrichthyes; order Orectolobiformes; family Hemiscylliidae; genus Chiloscyllium; species Chiloscyllium plagiosum. Next base: position 23,056,380 of record NC_057713.1, read on the forward strand.
ACATCTCACCACTTGCTGTCTCTTAACCAACCAATGTTTAGAATTAGAATCCCTACAGTGCAGAAACAGGCCATTTGGCCCAACAAGTCCACATTGACCCTCTGGACAGTAACCCACCTAGACCCATTCCCCTATCCATTATTTACCTAATGCACCTAAGCTACACATCCCTGAATACTGTGGGCAATTTAGCATGGCTAATTCACCTAACCTGCACATCTTTGGATTGTAGGAGGAAACCACGCAAACATAGGGAGAATGTGTAAACTCCACACAGACAGTCGCCCAAGGCTGGAATCGAACCCGAGTTCCTGGGGCTGTGAGGAAGCAGTGCTACACACCATGCTGCCCAAAGCATGTTCACATTGTCACATGCTTCATTATGGTACCAAACCAAACATGTAGCACTTTGTCTAATAGCTTTTTCAAAATGCATTAGCTGTAGCCAAGTTGCAAGTAAAATTGAAAGGTGAGGGCACATATAATTCAGTACCTTCCTGTCTTTGCCCTTGCCATCACAGTATTTTTTTTCTCTTTTATATCCAGTATTATTTTACACAACAGAACAGTTTTTTTTCCCAGTTTTTCACCAATTCTACATTTTTTTATTCATCTATTACCCACTCCCAATAAATCATCCATGTTTTCAATTAAATAATTTACGTGCAAAGCCTGTTAAGAACACCCACTACATTTTTAACTGCTGTGGAGATGAAATCAGATGTCCTGCAAGCGAGTGAGCCATCTGAGCTCAATCAGTGGGTAATTATCTTCCAACTAGCAACCTCTTCCTTCCACTGCTAGAATTTAACTGATGGAGGGAATGGCCAGCACCAAGCAATTAGCCTGGTGGGCTTCTTTGCAGGCTCTGTTAGCAATGGAAGGCTCAGACTTTTACAGTCTGCCTGAAGTCATCAGAAAATAAGTCCAATATGTTACCCTGCCCCATTTTAGCCTCTCAAATCCTGATCTCCACTCACTTCATCCTTGACAACACCCTAATCACTTAAGGTCAATTTGTACAGCTGGTTTGCAATACAGTTTGGGTTCACCAGCTGAGGTTATCATGAAGGACTCTCTTTCTCAACATCTCCCCTTGTCTGAGGTACAGTGAGCCTCAAGATACACCACCTGAGGATATGTTTTTAATGAGAGAGTGGACCAATGGCAACTTTACATTTCCTCTCAAGTTGTGTGTCAGATATGTTGCCTTTTGAATGGACTAGTGAACTGATACTTTGGTTTTTAAGGTGGCTGTAAAAGACTCAACAGCACTAATTTAAAGAAAAATAGAGGAATTATTTTCAGTGTCTGAGCCAATTTTTTTTTCGGAATCAATATCACACAGGACAAGTTATTGTATCATTTTCCCATTGCTGTTGTGGATACGTGTTCATATCAGAGCAATCTGGTGTTTCACTCGAAGCTGGTGTACTTGGTCACTGCCTTTGTGCCCTCTGACATGACATGTTTGGCAAGCTCCCCGGGCAACAGCGGGTACAAGGTGGTCTGAATCTCTCAGAAGTTGATGGTGCAGCATTTGTTGTAATGGGCCAGACAGGAAGCCTCCACCATGTTGAGCTTGAAAATATCAATGATGAGTGAGTTCATAATGCTTATGACTTTAGAAGAGATACCGATATCAGGGTGAACCTGCTTCAGCATTTTGTAGACATAGTTGGTGTAACTTTCTTCAGGTACTCACATTAGGATCCTAGCCTCTGACCTGCTCTGATAAACTCTGACCTGCTCTTCTAACTTCTATTCTATTCCAGATCAGTTTTTGATCAATGGTAACCGTAAGATGTCAATAGTGGGGCATTCAATGATGATGATATCAGTGAACGTCAAAGGTGATGAGGTCTCTTTTGTTTGAGATGATTATAGTCTGGAATTCATGTGGTGCTAATGTTACTTGTCACTTGTCAGTCCAACCCTGCATAATATCCAAGTCCTGCTGCAGTCAGATATGCACTGTTCAGTATCTAAGGAATTACAGATGGTGGTGTTGGACATTTTGGAATCATCAATGAACATCCTCACTGCTGCTCTTCTGGTGGAAGGAAGGTCACTGATGTAGTAGCTGCAGATTGTTGGTCTTGGACATTACTATGAAAACAACTTGCAGAGATGTTCTGGAGCTGAGATGATGTGCAATAATTACAAACAACTTCCTTTGCGTCAGGTATGACTCTAAACAGAGGACAGATTTTTTTCCCAGATTCCCATTGACTTCCATTTTCTGAGGGAATTTCACTGTCAGCCTTGGTGGGATAGACTCATGCATGTGAATCTATGTATCCAAAGTATTGGACTACATTTCTGGATTATTACTCTAGTGACATTACCGCAATGCCATCATCTCCTTGTCAATGGTGCAGGATGATCTTTGCTGAATTTTATTTGTAGAGCTGTCATCATTTTCAGAACCTCTTGAATCCACACCAGCAAATTCTGGTCCACACATAGTGTTACCATATGCATTGGTCACCAAATAGAGTTTCCACAATGTCATGATTGATGCTGGAGGCTTACATGTTTCTTATGAAAAGTTAATTGATTAGATCTCTGGATGCCCAGATTGGCTTCTCATGTAACATATTGTTGGTGATGTGTCATCTTACATCCTTTTCCATGCTTAAGCCAGCACACACTTCCTTTGCTTGAGTTCTGCTAACATGCCAACATCTTTGCCCCAGAAATCATAATTTCACTGGTGACTTCTTCACCATGCCAAGAACGCATCATAGTTATTGAGCTTCTTTTTTTTTGTAGCTGTAAGTGACAAGAAGAAATTAGATACACCCAGGCTGGACGGAGTTGTGGCATTCCTAACAAAGGCTCCAAGAAAGAAGTTGGAATTGGTGCAAGGTGTTAAAATCACAGGGCATTTTGCCAAAGTAATAGTCTGAGGTCCACACTCAGTACAGGAATCTGAGGTAGGATTGAAATCAGACAGCCAGGATCCTTAGTCACTGTTGCTGTCCAGTGACTCCTGCTGTAAAGTTAAGGTCAAATGTACAAAGGATTTTATTTTCAGCTGTGATAGTCCCAGTGCTTGAATCACTTACTAATCATTGTCAAGTCTCTTCCATTAAGATCAGCCAGTTCAATGGGACATGTGTAATCATCCACTAACTTCACTCAGCACCTGAAAAAAAAGTGACTGTGAGAAAACTCTTCAGGCAAATAAAGCATAAAGATCTGTTGTATTGAACGTTGACCTTTGTTTGACTCGCGACTGAAAATGGCTGGATCACCCTTTTACTCTATCTTTCTGACAGGCAAACGATCAGCAAGGTATCTTTGACTCGCAGTTAATGATAGAGATCAAACACTGCTGATGGATTTTAAGGGATATGTCAAAAGATTCAGTGGAATTTGAAAGCAAAAACAGCAAATGTCTAGCCTGACAATTGTCCATGTCTTTCAGTGTGTAACAGGGGCCAGCATGGTATAATAGGTTGCAGGTGTTTTATAAAGTCAGTCATTTCAGAAATGCACTTGTACTTGAGACTGCATTGATCGTTTTTGTCCTCTGTGGCAGAAGATGGGATAAAGCCATTGGATTCATTCAATTCCATCTTAAGTAAGGTTGGTATTGTTCATGATGCTAATGTTCTTCAATAGACCAAGAGCACTCACCGATTAAAAATGGGCTTTGCAGTAGACAAGTCAGCCATGAAATAAGAGTTGCCGGTAGCTGATGCAATAGATTATCAAAAGACATGCAGTACTTGGAGCCGAATACCATTGCTGAGCACAATTTTTGCTTAATCAGTAATTCAAGGTGAAAAAGGCACAATAATTAGTAAATTAATTCATTATTAAACAAGTACATCTGTAGTTACTTTAAATTTATTACACATGATTAACCCTTTGAGTACTTGCTGAATTAGTTAATCTTAGTTTGAGTATCAGCTTGAGTATCGTTAGTGACCTCAGTCCCATTGGGGCAAAAAGAGAAAGTAAATCTGGCATCATGCCCACTCTTCATTGTTGGTCTGTGACCTTAACAGTAGGAATGTTGGGTAAAGACAGTTTGAGCTCAGCCGTAATATTCTTGATAGGAGAAACATCTAATCATATACAGAAACAAAAACAGAAATTGGAGTGAATGCTCAGCAGGTCTGGCAGCATCTGTGAAGAGAAATCAGAGTTAAGGAATCAGATCCAGTGACCCGTGTTCTGAACTGACAATATTCAGATCTGTGTTTCTCTTTGATTGATGCATTAACAGTGAAGTGAGACTTCCACTCATTAACGGAGGTCTGCTAATATATCCACATTTCGGAAGAAATTAAATACATGGGACAGAATGACAGTGTTGGAACCAAGCGTCTAGCTGTTGAGATTGAGGGAAATTGAGTTCAATTGCAGAGTTCAAAATGTTTCATTGCATTAAATATCCACATTTTGTTGTGCATGGAGAAGTTCATTGAAGAAAGAACTTTTTGAAGATAAGGAACACTTGCCAGGTTTTTGAATTTCCTCATTGAAGTGTTACGAGCAAAAGCAAAGGCTGGAATGAACACACATTGTGGATTGAGAATTGAAAGTCAATACTGTCATAATGAAAGCAGATTGTTAAAGCAATCAATACAACCTCTTACAACTCAAGAATTCTTAATAACTTTGGAATTCCAATGCTGAACCTCTCCCTCTGTTCATCTTTAGAAAGCTTCTTAAAACGTGGCTCCATAATCTCTTTGACTATGCATTTTGATACATATCATAATAGCTCTTAAAGTCACTGAAAGTCATATTTTGCATGATAATATTCCTATGAAGTGCCATTTACTGTTATAAAAATTCAAGATGTTGTTTTGTTTAATTTATTGTGGTGGTCTTTTATGAAAGCATACAAATGCTAGGCTGCAGATGCTTTTAAACAATAAACCAGAAGTTTGTTATGTAAAACAAAAATATGTAGAAATGTAACATAGTTTGAAAGATTTCAAAATATATGGAAAAACAAGTTCCCATCTATTCATCACACCATCATTTCACAGTTAATCAAAATCCAGAGAAATTCCTTCCATATCAAATCTATAGGTTTGACTTAACTGTGTTTTTAACTCAGTCCCTATCCTGTGATCTTTGAAGACTTTTCTTTGAATCCTCAAACAACTAGATGCTGCAGGATCAACACTGATATTCTTCCAGGAGTACAGCAGAATGCATCTAAGAATAATAGATTTGGTTACATCTGATTCTGCTCAGTATTGCCTGTTTTCACATCACCATATAAAGGCCACAACTTTCATTTTCCTATTAATGGTAGAGTGGCCCAGGACAGCACACCTCGGGAGTTTATTCATCATATTCCTCGATTCTCTGAGGGATCAAATATCTATTAATTTCAGTCTGGAACATATTCAACAATGGAGGAACCACAACTATCAAGAGTACAGAGTTAGGAGAAAGTGAGGACTGTAGATGCTGGAGGTCAGTGTTGAGAGTGTGGTGCTGGAAAAGCTCAGAAGTTCAGGCAGCATCCGAGGAGGATAATCGACATTGTGGGCATAAGCCCTTCATCTCAGTGACACCAAAGGAATCATGTAGCCTACTCTTAGTGGCACTTCTCAACGACTCTCTGCTCTGCACACAAAGGCAGGATATTTATAGGAATAATACAGAGGTCGACCAGTCACATGTTTGAATGCCATTACATTGTCGAAGAGAGGTAATTACAATTTTACAATGCCCGGTGATTGCTGATTTTCTGTGATAACTAGAGAATGGTTTACAGGGACTGGTTATCGTATTCTTCATTATCAAATGTAAATGTCCTGATGAATGGCTTATGCCCGAAATATCAATTCTCCAGCTCCTCGAATGCTGCTTGGCCTGCTGTGCTTTTCCAGCACTAGACTCTTGACTACAATACAGAGTTCTAAAGATTGAAAAATGTATGTGTGAAGATATTTCTCCTGATCTCAACCAATCATGATCAATCCTTTATTGATCCTGAGTTCCTCCTCTGTTGTGTAGAGTCTCCAGTGAGAGCAAACATTTCCTACATTATCCCAGAGCCACTTTAAATAACATTCAACAGTCCACCTCAGGCAAGTATGCTCTTAGGCAAAGGGACCAAAATTAAACATGGTAGCCTAGCCTCAACAAAATCCATGAATAAACTGTAGCATGATTTCATTTTTCCCCTACTCAATCCCTTTATAAAAGTGATTACAGAATTACCTTTCCTAACTTCAGTCACAGAATTGTTACAATGCCGATGAAGGCTCCTTGGATGCCATGTCTGCGCCAGTGTTTTGAATTATTGCCAATTTTCCTGATGCTCATGCACATCATTTGGATAATTTTTTCTCTTGTACCTGCATGTCGACTTTCTGTACTTTATGCCTGAGGTCACCTGTATGCCTCTGAGTGTAAATAATTTCCAGGTTGTCACTTCCTCATGTGTATTAGAGTTAACTGCCATTCAAAGTCCACCCCTAAAGATTGAGCCCACCTTTGACCCTCCCTGCTTGTCATCCAAAACTGGCCCCCTCAACTCCTCTCTAGGGTGCTTAATCTCTTCCCACCTCAGAAGCCTGAGAGATATCTCAATCCAGTTGTCATCACTTTACTTCACAGGGATGCTTGCAGTCTTGGCAGCAGCTGCTACTGACCTGTGGGGACTTTTAGAGCAGCGAGCCACTGAGGACCTAAATCCAATTCCCAGGATGCTTATTCCTGCCATCAGATGGGCAGTGAAATAACTCTTCAGGGGCTTGCATCCCATCACCAATCACCCCTTGTTTACAAATGCTTAAAATTAAAAATCATGCAACACCAGGTTATAGCCAAACCGGTCTGGTGTTGTGCGATTTTTAACTTTGTCCACCCCAGTCCAACATCGACCCCTCCACATCATGGTTACAGATGCATAGCCTTTCACAATAGCACTGTCTCTGAGTCAAGCATTCAGCCTCTCAGTATCCTTGATAATCATTCTTTTATGTCAGCCGGGCTTCCTGATTGGACCAGATTAAGAGCCGCAAACAGGGAATCAATATTCTATGATGTCCAGCTGGCTGACCACATTATAATCAATACAGGCAGCCTTTCAAAAAACCATTCCTTTTGAGATGGGCTTGTCCACCACAGAGGCAAACAGTACAGTCCCATCCCACATTCAACCCCATGGTTACCTTTACTCAGGTCTTCTTATTTACGTATCTAGAGAAATGTGTACAATTTCTTTAAAAATCATTTCCTGGTGTATTATCATAATTTCTTTGTTCCTTCCTCATCAATTACTTGGCCCTCCTTTTCTAAATTCTGAAACCTTCTCCCAGCATCAGCTTCATTATCATTGTTTTTGTAAAATTATTAACCTCTTCCTTTAACCTCCATTGTTAGTCATGGGTAGATTACATTTTTGTGTTTTTTTTGTCAAAACTAAATTATGTGGTCATTACCACATTGCTGTTTGTGGGACCTTGCCTTACACAAATTAGATGTCAACCTTCTACATTACAGCAGTGACAATACCTCATTACCTGTAATTGAGATGCTCTGAAATTATTAAGGCCACCATTTTTCTATGCAACTATAGGTATTTATTCTTTCATGAATGTGGAGGCAGAGGTGTAATGGTAATATCACTAGATTAGTAATCCATAATTCCAGACTAATGTTCTCAAAGATTTGACACAATCTTTAATGCCATCATGCCAGACTGCGAGACTTGAATGTAACAACAATCTGGGATTTAAAAAAAAAATTGCTTAAAGATGACCATGGAACCACTGTTGATTATTGTAAAATCTCATCTGGTTCACTAAAGTCTTTTAGGAAAGGACATTTAACAGTTCAATGTATTTGGCTTACCCACGTCAAGAAAAACCTTTGAAAAACTAAAACTAAAAGAAGATTTGTCCTTAATTTACTGTCCAAGTTTGCGTGTTTAATATATTATAAAGATTTGTCACAGGAGGTTGATCCTTCACCAAACTGCTCATAAGAAATGTATCCAAACCGGCTTTGAGGTGTTGATGGTCTGTAATGTATTTTTGGCATTTTCTGCTGTCAGTCCAGAGGGGGTCACTTTGATCAAGTATAGTAATAAAAGAAAACTTTGCTGACAGCTTCCTTTCCAAATACAAGGAAACTGTTCAACTGTTCGACTCATACTGTCAGCATGACCGTGATCAGTAAACTCAACATCCAGAGTTCAAATACAGAAACATTTTGATTTATACAGGTCACTGACTCATATCCAGAGAGTCACAGTTCCTAAAGAGGCAGACCTATATTTAAAGAGGTTACTAACATTGTTTAATGCAGTCTTTAAACATGTTGAATAGAAATACTGCAGCATTCTTAATATAATGACTTGCCAAAACTAGAGCTGGAGGAGAAATATTGTCAGGTCAAATTTTCGAACTACATAATTAGTTTTTGATTGATTGACTACTTTAATCTACTCAAAATCATGGATGAACAAGTGCTGTCATATACCAATGATTTTATGTCAGCTGCCTGACCAATTTTAGGGATTCTGATCAGCTAATCTTTGCCATGTGCAGCATAATTTCCATTAATGTTGAGGATGTTGTTATCGACTTAATTCTCAACCTCCCACCTCCGTCATTACGTTTATTTTTTTTGACACAATCTTTAATAATGAGTGAATCACACAGCTATAACTGGACTGGAAGTCAGATAAAGTTAC
>NC_057713.1:23065562-23139590 GCF_004010195.1 Chiloscyllium plagiosum
CAGCTTGTTCAGGAAATACAATCTTGAGGTTTTTATTCAAACACTCTTTCAAAATACCCAATGGTTTTCACCCTGATCTCCACAAGTGGGTTTGTTTACAAAAATGTGAACAATCTGCTTGGCAACTTGTTCATGGCAAGCTTTCCTCCCATTAAACCAGATAAAATAAATTAAGGAAAACCTTCTTCAAGTCAGTCACTGATTAAAAAAAAAACCCATAAAGTGTCTACAGAAAAGCAAACAGTTATTATCAGTCATGTTATTTGCAAGAAGGCTTGATTAAAATATTTGTTAATGTTCACTGAACTCGTAAAAACATCTTTTAAAGAACCAACTTCAAGCATTTCTGCAAATCTTTACATAGAGCCACTTTCTACAATCCTTCTAAATATAAGTATTTCAAGCAATGTTAGATTTAAAGTGTCTTTATAATACTTAATAATTCTGGCTGTAGGTTCTATGTCCTCCTTTGGTTGCGACATAAGCAGAGGTTTTTTTAATCAATGAGGTTCCTTGTTTAATCTACAGATCAGATTGAGCTAAATTGGTCTAATCTGGGTCTCTAAATTGATCTTTGCAATCCTGTGCTGAGTCGGGTTCTGAATGAGTTAATGTGCACAGTATTCATTGTGATTCTGTAACCATTGCTGAAAAATGCACTTCTAAACCTTTTCCAAGGATAAGATCAGGCCTAGAAGTAATTAGCCCATAGTGAAAATGTTTATAGGCATTTTTAAGAGTTACACATGTTAAAACAAAGGGGAAGTAAATCCATTAGGACAAATAAGAAAAAAGAGGAAAGATTAGTTCCCTGAAAAAATAACTTTGGCCAATGGGTTATTCTAGAAGGCAAAGTAAAAAAGAATAGTGTGTCCTTGAATCTGTTTGTCTGATGCTCTGGCACAAATACTAAAGTCACTAACCATCCATGGCTATCCCTGCAGGAGAAAATGGAAGAGGTCAGATTTTGCTCGTGCATGGCATCTTGTGGTGTTTTGTGTGAGTTAAAATTTTTCCTACGCCTTACAGCTCAAAAATGTTCAGCATGCTACCTGGTAGGAAGTAGGACTTGATTTTGATGATAAGGTCAACAGTGCATCCACAACTTTTGTGAAAAGTAAATTTAATTCCATCAGCTGCAATGGTGTGATGCAAACACCTATCCCAGCACATTAGCCTGGATCCTTAGATAGCTGGTACAATAATATTGTCACCACACCACCATCACCGCATGCAGCATAACTTTATAAAATACAAGGTAAAACTAACAATGAGATACTATATGCAACATTGATTTCAGAAGTATGTCTGTAAATTGCCTGACAAATTATGTCATTGTGCAATTCCTCAACAGAAGTCACTGGCAGATTTTCACATTAATATCAATATGTGCCATTCACATGCTATTTTCTTCCTATAAATTCCAGTCCAATGTTAAAGCCATAGTTAGGTTGGGCAGAACAAGGTTCCTTTCCTATTCCCCAGTAATCTTGATGATGACAGTTTCTTTACAAAAATACCTGAAGAAGGGCTTATGCCCGAAACGTCGATTCTCCTGTTCCCTGGATGCTGCCTGACCTGCTGCGCTTTTCCAGCAACACATTTTCAGTTCTGATCTCCAGCATCTGCAGACCTCACTTTCTCCTCTTTACAAATATTCCCTCACAGAAATACAGTCATTTCACTTGTGGAACAAGGGTTTGATTCCTGTCAGATGCAGTTTTCTCTCCTTCTCTGTCTCTCATGCAAAGTCTGCGTGTGAACTAAGCCTGGGCAATCGAAATCCATTTTCAAGTAAATGCACGATTCAATGCTAAATTGGCTGCTTCAAATCAGAAAGGTCAGAATGAATGACCATGTAGGAAGGAGGTTTGGTCCAGGAGAGAAGAAAGTGCTTTTTTAAAGACTGTCATTAAGTCATATCTCTGAAGTAGATATAAAGAGATACAGTCTATGTCTCTTCGTGCTGCACCTGATTTGTGAATGTGTAATGCTGACGCAAAAAAGTGAACATGTTTTGTTCTCAAATACGGACATTGGCATGCATTAAGATGTATGAGAATAAATACATTTGAACATCTTTAATGATCCAAAATATGGATTCTGGTAATGAATAATTGCAGTTGCAATTTTTTGAAGTATATTAAAGGCATTATTAAATAGAGTTGGCACATTTGAAAAGTAAAGAATCTGAAAAATTAACACCTCATTGGTTGGTGCCTAAACTGAATGCTCCTCAAATGCTTACTGCCTTAATTATCCATCCAATTTTCACTTCAACTTCATTGAACTGTCTGCCTAGTTTAGTTGTGAATGTTTTCTATGCATCTCCCTTTTCTAAGATTGAAACCATGTCCTTTGTTTCCAGCATTTTTGGGAATCTGTTGATTAATATCGAACAGACTTAATTGACATTCTGGAGATTTTCTTTCCCCTGCTTATCTTTGGATTATGAAAAAGTTCAGTATGGTTTATCAGAGTTTATTGACTTCATCAGAAAATAAAGGCATTCTATTGCAACGGGAACCATTCTCGGATCAACATTGATCAACTTAATTTTCAAAATGTCAGACAGCAAGATTTACTGTCAGCAAGAGAAAATAGGTTGTATATGATTGTAAAGAAAAAGTGAGGGTTGCAGATGCTGGAGATCAGAGTCGAGAGTGTGGTCCTGCAAAATCACAGCAGGTCAGGCATTATCCGAGGAGCAGGAGAATCAATGTTTGAGGCATAAGCCTTCCTGATGAAAGGTTTATGCCTGATAAATCAATAACCTGGTGTTGTGTGATTTTTAACATTATATTTTAAGATTGCGATGTCTTTAATGTTTCTTTTGGTCCACCTAAAGTATTTTTAATAGTTATAGAACAGTAATAGAACAGTTGATGTGAAGTTCTAATTGCATCAGACTCCACTAATTCCATGTTACATTTGTTTATGACAGACTTCAAGCTCAGGTTATCCAACTTAACTGTAACTTAAACTGTAAGTTCTGTTCTTATGCAAAGAAATAGTGCTGCCGATTATTGTGGCATCCATTGCTGGGGCTGTAGCTAAAATAAGTGCTGAAATAATCAAACAATTCTTCTTTTTGTATCCCACTTCCCATACATCTAAAATTCTCCTCTGATTCATAAATTATAGGTGATGTAAGTATGCATTTCTCCCCTGGACTATCACCTTACACTCTACACAACAATAGACTTTGGTGATTTAAAAGGATGACTCCTGTTTCTATGTTTTTCCATTTCCCCATCATGAAGGGACAGTCCAAGTGGCAAGAGGGAGTGTGCAGAGAAGAAAGGAAATGAGAAACAGAAGATTTAACCTGGACAAGTCTCTTTTGGCTGGTTGTTCATGAGAGACACATATGAGTATGACACCAATAGCTGCAACCTCAATTTCCCACTTCACCAAGAGTTTTACCTTCCCTCTGTTTCATCATTCCCTTGAAAAACTCAAGAAGCATAACCTATCCAAGCAGTGCAGGAACAGCAAGGAGACATGAGCCAAGGAGAATTTTCTGAATTCTGAATTTCAGAACCAAATTTAATCAGATCGAGACTGAACATGAACATTTTATGGTGTCTTTATAGGACCAAAGACATAGATGTAAATTGTAATTGCATAACCTTTTATATTTGCATAAATAGAAGGTAATTTCTTGGTGATTTGGGGGCAGGGGGAAGAAGACAGTTCCACCTGATGGTAAAGGTGTACTGTTACTTGATCTCACACTAGCTCAGGAGCTGACATCGTGTAAAAAAGATAACATCAAAGAAGGATCTGGGCATTGAGATGCTAGGTCTGAGTAGGCTGCAACCAGGGCATTGGCTGTGGATAGCAACGTTAGCAGCTTAGTGGATGGTGAAGTCAAGTGTGAGTACTGTAGTAGCGGTGTCAGATAAGTTAGTGCAATGGGATGGCATACAGATGAAGGCAGACCTCAGTGGGGTGGAGGAGCTAACTGAAATGTTTGGTGTATTGGGAAACCTGCTGAAAGCATGCATTCAAAGGCAGATGGAGGAATCCAGAAACAACATAGCTCAAGGCTTTATGCAGATCTTGGAACCCATCCTTCCATCGTGAAAGAGGTGCCCAATTTAGTACTCAACCATGATGCAATATTGGATTCCAACGTATCAGATTCCATTGCAACCCAGAAAAAGAAACACAGCAAAACGATATTAAACAAATAAAAAATGGTGATTAGTTGCCTTTTGCATGCAACATGGAATGATTTCAATCCTAAATTTCAATTAGAATGTTTATTTTGTGGCAGCTTTTATTTTTACGACCAGACAGTCACAGTGATGATGAAACAGAGTGAAGGCAAAACTGTTGGCGAAGTGGGAAATTGGAGTTGCAGCTATTGGTGTCATACTCAAATGTGTCTCTCATGAACAACCAGCCAAAAGAGATTTGTCCAGGTTAAATCTTCTGTTCCTCATTTCCTTTCTTCTCTGCACACTCCTTCTTGCCATATAGACTGCACCTTCATGATGGGGAAATGGTAAGACATAGAAACAGGTGTCATCTTTTTAAATCATCAAAGTCTACTGTTCTATTCAAGATCATGGCTGATCATCTATATAATATAATAAGACCATAAGACCATAAGACCATAAGACCTAGGAGTGGAAGTAAGGCCATTCGGCCCATTGAGTCCACTCCGCCATTCAATCATAGCTGATGGGCATTTCAACTCCACTTACCCGCATTCTCCCCGTAGCCCTTAATTCCTTGTGACATCAAGAATTTATCAATCTCTGCCTTGAAGACATTTAGCGTCCCGGCCTCCACTGCACTCCTCGGCAATGAATTCCACAGGCCCAGCACTCTGGCTGAAGACATGTCTCTGCATTTCTGTTCTGAATTTAGCCTCTCTAATTCTAAGGCTGTGTCCACCTTAGTCTCTCGCCTAACGGAAACAATTTCCTAGCGTCCACCCTTTCCAAGCCATGTATTATCTTGTAACCTAGCGTCCACCCTTTCCAAGCCATGTATTATCTTGTAAGACAGTTCCAGACTAGTCTAGAAAGCAGAAAGATTGCTATAGCATGAAAAATAACTTCCCTATCACTTTATTGCAGTAGTTTGACTTCCATTGTTTGCAAGAATTTGTCCATTCATCAACCATATGGTTTGTGATAGATCTAATCACACAGTAGCAACCCTCTGGTTTACCATGAATACTAATGAAACAGTAGCCTATTGTTTACTGATAGGTTATAACTTCAGCCATCATTTCAGGCACTGACTTGTAGAATTCTGCGCCGATGGTCACACATCAGCTGGGTATTGAGGGAGTGGAATCTTTATGGTTATAGTACCAGACAGAGTTTGCATGCAGCAACCACAAATCCTGTATATCTTGAGATATTGTATATTTCTTATATATTTCTTATATATTTATCGGTTTCCAGAGAAGCTGCTTATCTCTGGATAAGAGCAAGAGAAATGCATTTCGTCAAGGAATATAGACTGTCAGTGATCTCCCTCATGGGGCAATGGATGGCAAACTGTGAGTTATTACAAATATCTTCAATTTTGGTCTGAATGAAGCCTGATACATAAAGGTTCCTGGCCATAATCACTTTAGTAGTCACTGGAAATGTTGTCATTGCTCCTTCCTGAGTTTGTAATTGTGGGTCCAGTAAGTAGCAAATCTTGCTGAGGACATCCTTAATGAAGCAGTGTGGTTCATTCATCTTTCCTAGGTTTCAGGCAAGAGAATTGAATCCTGAACACTCTGGGTGGATATGGCCTCCTACTATGAGCTCTTCTCCCTTTCCTCATTGCACCTCTTACAGCAGGTAGTTTGCAACTTATGTTATATTGCAAAGGAAGTGTTCCCCGAACTAGTATTAATAACTGTCTGCAGAAAAATATTTATGTTAGCAAAATCTCATTCAGTAACTGTCACAGCACTTCCTGTAGATTTCTGCTGCTTGAACAATCATGCATAAAGCACACACAATTGCAGGACTGAAGCAAAAGAAATGAACCAGCAAATAACATGCAAGTAGTTGCTTATCCCTTTAAGTAATGCTGGAGACAATTCTTTCTGCTGCTGTGGGTGTGTTTACCTGTGTGAGTTTAATAGATGATATTTGCTGAGGCTTTGAGATTCAGAACAGAAAACGTAGCCAAGTCATGAAATTGGTTAATTTGCGTGTGCTAAGCCAGTGAGATGCATGCCAATAAAAGTGTGTGCACCTTTAGATGTTACACTGATTAACAAATAGTTTCGGTGTCATGCAAATAAATATCATGTTGGTTTTTCTTATAGTTTGAATAACTTCTCAGTTCAATGACACCTCAACAATATGTCAAATGTTTGCAAATAATAAAAATTAAATATATTAATAGAAATAACAAAAATTGACTGAGGAGCATAAGAGTCAGCCTTTTAGTCCCTCAGGTTTGTGTTATCATTTACCCTGAGGCTGTATCTTAGCTCCACCTTCCTTAATAGTCTTTCAGAAAAAAAGACATGCAACTCAAAAATTCCAGGTTTCAACTTATCTGTGTAAAAGGTAAACTTTTGTGTTTTATACTTAAATGACCTCCATTTAATTATCTTCTTTGGATGTACCTCACTGAATCTTTCAACCTCAACTTTCTGAACTCAAGCCATGTCTTTGCAATCTGTGATTTAAGCTTCCAAATCATTGCATACTGTATCATCACTCCTTTGCAAGGTGAATGTATGCTTTATATTTCTTTCATGCTTCCCAACCAATTAAATTGCCTTACAGGTGACAAAATAATAAAACAAGCAACCACCTGTGGAATGCTCAATATGCGTGAATAATGATTCTGTGAAAATGGTGACATTTCTGATTTACCCACAAGGTTCATAATGCAGTGAGAATTCCAATTGTTCATCAATGATCTTTAAATACTTAATCATATTCTTATTTTCATTGCAATCATTGAAACACTTATGCATGACACTTCTTTCTTTCTAATTCTCTGTTTGAAGGATCATTAAAAATAATTTATGCACATTAATTTGACCTTGTTAATTGAATGCTCAATTTAACAGGTTCTTGAACCAAATCATTTGATATGTTAAATTAATAGAATCAAAAAATACTTTGTACAGTTCACTGATATTACTAGATTAGTGTTGCTGCAAATTGGTTGAGTTTCTGTAGAAATCGTAATTTTGGACTCGTGGTGTGACAACTCAGGAAACTGATCTCTGTAGGTGGAACACTGAGCTGTTGTGTATGGAAAATAAATCCAGTGAGGAGGTAAGCCTGAATTATGGAGAATACACAAACCCATTAAATACCCACAAATATAGTGATTCACATATCTTCAAGCTCGAAAGTGTGGCATTTTCTCTTTCAGTTGTGGCAGAAATCTACTCATATCTGTATCCAAGATGGTGTAGTACAAAGCCTTAGAGTTCCAGGTAGGTGGCTGATAATGTGGACTTGATTTTGCCAGGCTACAGCTAAACTGCAGTTCTGTGCCTGCAGAGACAAGGCAAATCTATTTCCTCTGATAGCAGAGCCCACAATGTAGGATATAACCTTAAAATAAGAGCTAGGCTATCAAGGAGTAATCTTGGGAAGGGTTTCTTCATTCCATGGGCAATAGAAATCTGGGTTTTTATTTCCTCCAAAAATTGTCATGGTTGAATCAACTAAAGTGTTGAAAACTGAGATTGTATCACTTTTGCTTTGCAAGAGTATTAAGGGTTAAAAAGCAGAGGTGGGTGGATGGAATTAAGCTTAGATGTGCTCTAATTGAATGGTAGAACAGATCAGGAAGTTGAACTGATAACTCCTGTTCCTATTTTCTTATAAGAAATGTGATTGGCATTTCTATGGCATGATGCAACAGGAACACATTTTTTTTCATTTTAATTCTGTTCTTTCTGGTGACAGTACATGAGTAATTAATACAAAAGGACTGTCAGCTGTATCGTCAACCTGCAAAGGAAATGCATTTTAAGTCTCGTAGGAAAAAGGCCTGAATCTGTAGTTCATCTCTGCAGGACTAATATCTGTTGATTGTGCATCATTATTGTTATTGTGGCTGACCCTCAGCAAAGTGCAGTCCTGGGGATAATGCCTCATCAATATTGCTCCCAGTGAAGCACAAAACTGAGCAAACAACTGTGGACTTATGTCTGTCCACAATATCCGCTCACTTTTGCTTCAGAGTTTTGACTTTGATTACATGCTTAAATCTGCGGAGAGAAGCTTGATTCCCTCAGATTCTTCCTCAGAGATAAGAATGTGATGATTTATTGAGACTGATACCTACATCTGATATGTAAGCAGCCAGCATAAATATATAAATTGGACACAGGGCTTTGTTGCATTGCATGGCCACTGAATATCATTGTCATCCCAATTGGCTTATTTAGCAACAGCTAACACAAACATAGAATCTAGTCTCCTCTCTCGACTACAATACTGCAGCACATGTGCGCCATATTGTAATAGAGTTGATAAATAATAATTAAATATTCATTAGAACTTGTAACCATTGATAAGCATATTTTCTTACCCCACAGAGCAGCACAGGGCTCAGTGGTGACACATACATGGCACTGGTTCATAATTTACAGAAGCTGAAAGAAAGCACATCCCCCTGAAGAACAGAATTTCTAAACAGCCACTCAACTGATTGCATTTGAGAGACAAAGGGTAAAAGGACTGGTCCCTTTAGCAGCTGGTTCCATATGTGACAAGTCATTACTCGTCAGGAATTTTGTTGGCAACCAAAGAATACAGTGGACAAATAGATATATTGCAATCAAAGTACTGATCCAACGCTACTAAAATTCATTATGTGACACCAAATGTGCTGTAATTGCCGAGGGGTCATTTGCATTGGAATCTGTCCATTGTCCAAAAGTATTATACATCATTATTGATTCCATGTTATATCAAACTACATATGCACACATTCTTGCCAATACATATCAAACTTGCAATAAAAGCCAGTGAGGCTGAGTAACACCACATCTCTTGTTATTGTAAACATCTCTTGTTATTGTTATTGTAAACGAGAACCAGATTGCAAGAGTTTACAATTCAAAGCAGGGTATCCATGAAAAAAAACACTTTTTGTTTTATGTGTCAAAAAGGTAATGCAGTATTCTGATAGATTTGCAACATGTACTCTACAGAAAACTTACAGAGAAAAAAGCTACAATAATTAAGACAAAAATAAAACAAGATTGTTGAAAAACAGAAACAAGACCACATGTTGAAAGTGTACAGATGATCATTTTAGTCAGAGTTCTGTCCTGATGAACATTCTAGTTGAAGTGCCTACCTAAGATACTGTGTGAGGTATTTTCAGCATTTTATGTTTCCTTTCCAAAACATTGGTGTCTGGAGGACATAATGAGAAACAACTCAATTGTATGAGAGGTTTCCCAAAACTCACTTGAAACTATCACCTCCAAGTGTTTATCTTTATCCACATAAAAAACAATTAGTTGACTAATTAGAGCCCAATAAGAGAATAAAGAAGAGTGAAATCCAAACCAAAATACTTTCGAATACTAATTAGATTTCTAAATGACGTAATTACAGGTTATTTTGCTTCAGAACACACTCTCTAAAGGTGTTTTCATTCCCACAGCAATATAACATCATGTAACAATTAGTCGATACAATAGATCAAGCCTATCTTGAATCATTTCGGTGAAACAACGCAATATTTTTTGCAATGGGAATCTTTCTGCAGGATAAGACTTTGAGACAGCAAGGAAAAATGTGTGACATGGCAGTGAACTAAATAGCATTGTACATGCTGCTCTTCTGATCAGCAGTTGTTCAAATTCAAAATAATTGATTACATTTTAAAAATAACTAGTTGATTAATTGTATTTAAACAAGATTCAGTAATATATAGTCACCTTATAACCTTCCTCTCAAATAAAGTCATTTGAGATTGAATGGATTGTTTGAACCCAAGACATGCTTCTAACAATTTACACAATCCATCAACAACGCCGTCTACTTCCAACTGGATAACAGTTCAAACCTCAGTCTGTCGTTCACTGGCTGAAACCTTAAACCAATCAATTATGGCCTTCAGTATTGACCACTTCAGCGCTCTCCTGGCTAACATCACCCATTGTAATCCTGAACTCATGCAAACCTCTGATACTCATATCTTAAATCACACCTCTCTTCCTTATTCATTCATGGGATGTAAGTGTGGCTAGCTAGGTTAGTGTTCATTGTCCATTTATTGCCCTTGAGAGGAAGGGGTGAGCTGCCTTATCAAACTGCTGCAGTCACTTTAGTCCAGATTGGCCCACAATGCTGGGTTGAGGTATGAGTTTCAGGATTTTAACCCAGCGACACTGAAGAAACAGAGATAGAATTCCAAGTTTGGGTTATGCATGTCTTGGAGGGGATTTTGCAGATGGTGATGTTCCCACTGAAAAGTAGTGCTTGTCCTTCTGTACCTAAGGAGCCATCATGAATTCTACAGTACATCTTGTCGATGTTCACAGTGCAGCTACTGAATTTTGATGGTGGAAAGAGTGAATGTTTGAAGGTATGGGCTGTCTGACCTTGGATGGTGTCAAGCTTCTTGAGAATCGTTGGCGTACTGTTCATTCAGGTAAGTGTGGAGGGTTCCATCACACTCCTGACTTCTACCTTGTAGATAATGGACAGACTTTAGCAGTCAGGAGGAGAGTCAGGAGGTCAGTTACTCACCATAATATTTCTATCATCTGACCTGCTCTCGTAGTTTTTGTATTTTCATATGGTGTGTTCAGTTGAGTTTCAGGACAACAGTAACTCTGAAAGTGTCAATAATGGGATATTCAATGATGGTAATGTCTTTGAATGTATGAATAATGTTATTGTCATTTGTATCTTACAGTGAGACAAACAGGAAAATATAGTGAAAAGTTTTTCTAATGTTGTCATGGTCGGGCTTCATTTTAAATAGCTTAAGAATAAGAAAAAGAAAGGATACAACTTAAAGAAAGTCCATCAGTCCTGAGCCAGCTCATCATCGAGCACGCTTGTGCCACCATCCGTCCTCCACCACTCCACAGCTGTATACACCATCCCAAACCAATGTTGAGGTCGCCACTCTTCAGGTGCCATCTTTCACCCATTATCCTTCAACACTGCCTCGCCACTTTGCAACATCACCTCCATCGATGTAGTAACCATCGATTCTGATACAAGATCCTGTATTGGCCCCAGAAAAGTAAGTAATTGCTCACTGGAGCCTTGCACTGGGCTCACTCTCCACCGCCATGAGGTCTGCGCTGAGATTCCTCGCCACTGCCAATGTCGTCTGAGCTCAGGACGCGAGGTAAATAGGGAAAAGAAAAGAAAAAATACTCAAGAGATGAAAGAAAACAACAGGGTTGTGTCTCGATTAGGAGCCCTACTCTCTTGCCATGTTGATGACATCACAATATATTGGGTGGGTTCAGTTGGATGGAAAATTAGGGAAATAGTTAAAGGCCGGGAGCTCGGCGGAGGTTATTAATGTTTCTCAAACAAGGAATAGGACAAAGGATATGGAAATGCTCAGAAATCTAACTTCAAGCACAGCAGGTAAGGGGAAAGGGACAACTTTAAGAAGGGAGGCAGTCACCGCAGAACTGAAGGTTTCACTTAAATGCACACCAGTGTACGAAAAAATGTGAATTAACTGGTAGCATAGCTATAAATTGGCAGGTATGATAGTGTGGATATCACAGAGACATGGCTGCAAGGAGATCATGGTTGGTAGCTAAATATCTAAAACTACCTGTCCTATAGATAGGACAGCAGATGGGCAGAGGGGCCAGAGTTGCCTTGTCAGAAGAAATTGCATTGAATCAACAGCAAGAAGTGATATAGAGTCAGAAGGTGCAGAATCTGTGTGGATATAGTTAAAGAACCGCAAAGGAAAAATGACTCTGATGGAAATTGTGTATAGGCCTCCTAGCAGTGGTCAGGATGTGGGGAAGAAACTAAACCAGGAGACAGAAAAGGAAAATGAAAAAAAGCACTCATAATAATCATGGGGACTTCAATAATGTGGAGGGACTGGGAAAATCAGGTTGTAGCAGATCCCAAGAAAAAGCAGTCGTTAAATATCTATGAGATTTTTGTTTTTTGGAGTATCTTGTGGTAGACCCCACTAGGGAACAGGCCATTCTGGATTTGTTGATGTGCAATGAGGTAGCTTGATTAGGAACCTTAAGATAAAGGAACCCCTGGGCACAGTGACCAAAACATGAGAGAAGTCACTCTGTAGTTTGATAGGAGAATCTAGAATAACATGTAATACTATTACAATTGAATAAAAGCAACTATAAAGATGTGAGGGAGGAGTTGACCAGAATTGATTGACAGGGGAGCCTAGCAGGAAAGACAATGGAGTAACAATTGCAAGAGTTTCTGGGAATACTTTGGAAGGCACAGCAGAAGTTCATTAGTAGGAAAAATAAACATACTGAGGGGAGGATGAATCAGCCAATGGATCGAGAGCCTTTAAGAATGAAAAATGAAATAAAGTGGAGGAAGATAAAATATGAGGGTAAGCTAACTAGTAATATAAAAGAAGATTGCAAGATTATTATTTGATACATAAAAGATAAGAGAAGGACAAGGTTGAAAATTGGGTTGGAAAATGAGACTGGAGAAATAGCAATGGGGAACAAAGAGATGGCTGAGGAACTGAATGGGTAAATCATGCAAAACAACACCAGCCATGTGCCAGCACATAAAGAGACATGGCCAGAAGTGAGTGTAGTGGCCATCACTAAGGAGAAGGTGTTGGGGAAGCTGAAAGGTCTGGAGATGAAAATAATCACCTGGACATTTTGGATTACAGCCCCAAAGTTTTGAAGGAAATGGTTGAGGCGTTCGTGGAGGCATTGGTAGTAATTTTTCAGGAATCACTGGAGTCAGGGAGGGTAACGGAGGACTGGGAAATAGCTAATGTAGCTCCCCTGTTTGAGAAAGGAGGGACTATTGGCTGGTTAGCCTGATCTCAGTTGTTGGTAAGATTTTAGAGTTCAGTATTTTGGAGTACTTAGAAATGCATAGTTAAATACAACTGAGTCAGCATGGATTTGTCATATCAACAAATCTATTAGAATTCTTTGAGGAGGTAACAAACAAGGAGAGCCAGTGGACATGATCTATTTGAATTTCCAGAAGGCATTTGACAAGGTGCTGCACATGAGGCTGCTAAATAAGGTAAGAGCCCATGGCGTTAGGGACAAGATCCTGGCATTGAAAGAGGATTGGCTGACTAGCAGTAGGCCGAGAGTGGTGATAGAAGGGTCTATTCCAGGATGACAGGAGGTGACTAGTAGAGTTCCACATGAGTCTGTGTTGGGACCACTATTATGCACATTATACATTAACAATCTGGGCAAAAGAATTAAGGGCATTGGTGCTAGGTTTGCAGATGATACAAACATGGGCGGAGGGACAAGTAATGTTGAATCATAAAGACTGCTGAAAGGTCTTGGACAGCCGAAGAAAGTGGGCAAAGAATTGGCAGAATTGTACGTGTGGGGCGAGGTTTTGCACTTTGGTAGGAAAAATACAGATATAGTCTTTTTTCTAAATGAGGAAGTCCTTCAGAAGTCTGAAGCACAAAAAAGATTTCGGAGTCCTAGTTTAGGTTTCTCTTAAGGTTAACATGCAAATTCAGTTCGTTGTTGGAAAGGCAAATATTAACATTCATTTCAAGAGGTCTAGAATACAAGAGCAGGGATATATTGCTGAGGCTGTATTAGATCTAGCCAGACTGCATTTAGAATATTGTGAGCTGTTTTGGGCCCCGTATATAAGGAAGTTTGAATTGGTGTTAAAGGGGGTGCAGAGGAGATTTAGAAGAATGATCCTGAGGATGACATTTTAGGGAACTGAGTTGAGGAGGAATTTCATCTGCCAGAGGATGGTGAATATGTGGAACCCATTCCTACAGATGACAGTAGAGGCCAAGTCATTGAGTGTATTTGAGTCAGAGATAGATAGTTTCTTGATTAGTAAGGGAATGAAGGATTATGGGGAGAAGGCAGGAGAATGGCACTGAGAAACATATCTGCCATGGCTGAATCGAGGAACAGACTCAATGGGATAAATCACCTAATTCTACTCCTGTATCTTATGCTGATATGCTCTTATAGAATATCAAGAGGTGGTAGCTAGAATGATTCTTATTAGAGATGGTCATTGCTTGGCATTTGTGTGACGTGATTATTACTTTTCACTTTTCAGCCCAAGCTTGGTTATTGTCAAAGTCTTGCTGAATTTGAACATGGATTGCTTAGGTGTCTGATAACTTGTGAATGGTGCTGAACATTGGGCAATCATCAATGAACAACCTCACTTCTGACCTTATGATGAACAACAGGTCATTGATGAAGCAGCTGAAGTTGTTTGGGTCTAGGATGCTATCCTGAGGAACACTTGCAGAGATGTCCTAGAGCTGAGATGACTGACTTCCAACAAACAAACCTTTCTATGTAGCAGGTATGACTCCAAACAGCAGAAGGTTTACCCCATGATTCCCAATGTTTTGTTTTACTCGC
This sequence comes from Chiloscyllium plagiosum, assembly GCF_004010195.1. Lineage (NCBI taxonomy): Eukaryota > Metazoa > Chordata > Chondrichthyes > Orectolobiformes > Hemiscylliidae > Chiloscyllium > Chiloscyllium plagiosum. Next base: position 23,080,114 of record NC_057713.1, read on the forward strand.
ACTCCTCGATGCCACATTCAGTTAAATGCAGGCTTGATGTGAAGGGCTGTCACTCTCACCTCTCCACTCGAATTCAGCTCCTTTGTTCAGGTTTAAACCAAGGCTAGGGGGTAATGAGGTCAACATTCCCATTTTACCAAGCTTTTGGTTACTGGTCCAAAACTTCCTTTTGTGATTCAGTGTCAAAGTTTGTTTGATAATGCTGTTGTGAAAGCTGTTATGTGGGAAAATATGAATTTGTCCACTTTGACATGAAGAAGTGAAGAACAACATTTTGTTTAAATGGGGAGAGATTGCAAAACTCTGAGCCACAGTGCAATCTGGGTGTCTTGGTACCTGAGTCACAAAATATTAGTATGCAGGTAGAGCAAGCGATCAGGAAAACAAAAGGAATGTTCTTGTTTATTGAAAGGGCTATTGAATATTAATATATGGATGTTTAACTACAGTCGTGCAGGACATTGGTGGGACTGCATCTGGAGAATCATGTACAGTTTTGTTCTCCTTATTGAAGAAAGGATCTAAATGCTTTGGAAGCTTATCGGGAAAGATGATTAGACTGAACCTATATCCATTGAAGTTTAAAAGAGAAGCCATCCTAATGAAATATAAAATCCTGGTGGAGCTTGACAAAATGGATGCTCAGAAGGATGTTTATCCTTGTGGTTCAGGTTCTCCCATTTAAGACAGTGATTAATAAAAAAACATTTTATTTCTTTCAGAAGGTCAGGAATCTATCAAATTTTCTTTTCTCAGAAAATGCAGGGGCAGGGTTATTGAATTTATTTTAACAACAATGCCAGATAGATTATAGATTAATATAGGAAGGTCAAGAGTATAAGGGATAACATGAAATTTAAGTTGAGGCCACATTCAGATCAGTAATGATATCAAATGGCAGAAAGGCTTGCTGTGTTGAATGGGCTCCTGCTGGTCCTCATTGATCTTGTGTGTAACATCAAAGGTCATTTTGCTATGTTAAAACCTCTATATGATAATTGTTGATATTTAATTGAAACAAAAATATAGCAGTTACTAAGAGACAATTATGCACCATTGCAGTTTGGACCAAAGTCAGACTCAAGTGATATTTAGCAACCGTAATGTTGTTTACGAATTGACAAGAGTTGAGAAAATGCTAATATTTTTATGATGATGATTACAAGAGACTACACTGGCTTAAATGTGAAAATAAATGCATTAGTTTTATAACAGTGAGGAGATAAAAAGTCAGTGTAAAATAGTATTGTATGCGTTAAATTCAATACCATGACTCTGTTAAGTTAGTTTCCCATAGGAGGCCACAATATCTTTGGACCAAGAAGGGAAGGAACAGATCAGGATTCTCAATTCAAATTTATGTCAACTCCTGTGTAAACATTGACACAAGCATATGGGTGACTAGGCTTCTGATGTTCAGCACTAGATTTTCCATTTCTGCTCAGCTCCTATGGCTCTGTCAGATGCACACACTCATTTTTGTCTCAAAACATGAAGGTTGGACCTAAAGCACTGGAAGTATCCACCCCAAGATGACAGGCTGGTAGTTTAAATATTTATTTGGATGTGGTTCAGTCCTACATTCTATCTGCACATTTTCTATCCAAATATGCCACCTTACCCGCATGTTAATCTCATGTTCTTCAAATATTGAATTGTGAAAGAAGTCCAGGGAGGTTACCTACTGTGGTCAGGAAATAGGGGGACTCAGGGCTGGGGACTAGAGGTCTCAGGGGTAGGGGTAAAAGTCGGAATCATAATCCCAGATTGGGTGACATGGTGGCTCATTGGTTAGCACTGCTGCCTCACAGCGCCAGGGATCGGAGTTCGATCCCAGCCTCAGGTGACTGTGTAGAGTTTGCACATTCTTCCCATATCTGCGTGGGTTTCCTCTGGGTGCTCCGGTTTCCTCCCACAATTCAAGGATGTGCAGGTTAGTTGAATTGGCCATGCTAAGTTGCCCATAGTGTTCAAGGATGTGTAGGTTAGGTGCATTAGTCAGGAATAACTGTAGAGTAGTGGGGGAATGGGTCTGGGTGGGTTTCTCTTCGGAGGATTGGTGTGGACTTGTTGGGCCAAATGGCCTGTTTCCACACTTTAAGGATTCTATGATCTTCTATGAACACGAGGTATCAGCAGTGGCTGTCCAGGGAATACCAGGTAGAAAGACACATGGAGACTTGGATGCCTTTAGTTATGAGCCAGAATCTGCAACCACAATGATAAGTGCAATCTGCGTTGCCTTCCACATTCTCACAGCTCCTAACTGCAAACGATGGAAAGAAAATGACTGTGACTATTTGTGAAACATTGGATGTATTCTGTCCCAGAGTGCCAGCTTCATTTCAGATGGTCATGAGGGGCATGGATAGGTAAGGTATTTTCCCCTGGGTGGGGGAATCCAGAACTAAAGAGCATAGGTTGAAGGTGAGAGGGGAAAGATTTAAAAAGGACCTAAGGGACTCTCACCCTTCAAAGGGCAGTAGCATCAAACATGCCCGTACAGAGTGCAGGTTGCTGCCATTTGAAATCATTTCACACTGCATGTGAAAGTGTACAACTCTGTGAGGAGCAAATGCTATTCACAAGCAATCTCGACTGGATCATTTCTCACTGCAATTTGAAAATAGTCATATTTGTGAGGCAGAAGTAATCATAGGTGACCTTAAAAGTGGCATCTGTGATCCACAAAGTCTAAGATAATGCAAGATTTCACAGGCGGTAGAGGGGCATGGAACAGATTTCTAATGACCTTAATTTGTTATGTATAATGCAACATTCTCTTATATTCAATAATACCTTCCTTGTGTGCTGTGGGATTGAGAGGTCAAGGTCTGCTGATGTATTCATTTGAATCCAGCACAATGTCAAAGAACCATGTAAAAGCATTTATTAAAGGCATTATCAGAATGCTTCATGTCCTACTGTACGGAGGAATATGTTAAACAATTATTTCTGAGTTATACAAATGCTGACGACTCATTTTACTAAAGATCCATTCTACTTCTTATGCTCCCCACACAGGTTCATTGCAAGCATGACTGATGGATCCACCCACGTCAGGGGTTATCATTGCAGTTGCTGTGATACAGCAAAGGCAGAGAGAAATGCAGAGGAACAGATCTGACAGCGAGTCCAAGAGCAGGAGCAGCAGCAGCAGCAGCAACAGCCTACTGAATTGCCTCCTTATAAAGTGATCACAGCTGAAGAGCCCCTCAGGAGGTATGACACAGGAGGGCCATAATCGATTGCCCTCAGTACCATTTCCTCCCGATGAGTGAGGAATGGTGTCAGTGCAGATTGTGGATGTTCCAGAACAGTGTCACCGAACTGTGCCAGCTGCTGAAGCGGGATTTGTGATTTGAAGGATGGGTGGCACCCCTCGGTGAAAGTGAGTACTGCAGGTGCTGGAGATCAGAGTTGAGATTGTGATGCTGCAAAAGCACAGCAGACCAGGCAGCATCCAAGGAGCAGGAAAATCGATGTTTCGGACAAAAGGGTGCATCCCTATCCGAGTGCCCGTCAAGTAGATACATGCATCCAACATTTCAACAATTGCCTCCTATTCAGGGGCCATGAGGAACTTGTGTGAAATTGCAAATTACGCACCTACAAATATATTAAGGAGGTCACTAATGTCATTTGTTCCACATCTCACCAATTCATCTCATGAATTGAATTGAATTTATTGTCACGTGTACCGAGACACAGTGAAAAGCTTTGTCTTGCAAGCAATACAGACAGATCAAAAAGTTAAGTAGCATAGATTTGAAAATAATCGGTAAACACCAGCAAAACAAAAATACAGGTACAGGAGAATGCCAAGAGTTTGTGAGTCCATTCGGTATTCTAACAACAGTAAGGTGGAAACTGTTTTGAAACCAGCTGATGTGAGTGTTCAGGCTTCTGTAACTTCTCCCTGATGCTGGAGGTGGTAGGAAAACATTGCCAGGGTGGGATGGATTTTGAGAATGCTGGCGGACTTTCCTTGACAGTGGGCTTGGTAGATGGATTCTATAGATGGGAGGTTGGCCTTTGTGATTGTCTGGGCAGAGTTCACCATTCTCGGTAACCATCCCAGATCTTGAATAGTTCAGTTGCCATACCAGGTAGGGATACATCCAGACAGAATGCTCTTAATGGCACACCTATAAACGTTGGCAAGGGTATTTGCCATTGTGCCAAATTTTCTCAGCTGCCTGAGGAAAAAGAGACGCTGTTGGTCCTTTGTAACCAATGTGTCCACATGAAGAGTCCAAAAAGCTATCTGTGGATGACCACTCCCATGTGCTTGACACTCTCCACTCGTTCCACCTCTGTGCCATTAATGTGTAATGTGCATGAGTAACATCCCACCGAAAGTCAATAATGAGTTCCTTGGTTTTGCCGGCATTGAGAGCTAGGTTGTTCTCAGTGCATCATTTTTCCAGGTCTTCCACCTCCCATTTCTAGTCTGTTTCATCACCATCTGAGATTCATCTGACTATGATGGTGTCATTAATGAACTTGTAAATGGCATTAGTCATTTGTGATTGTCTGGGCCGAGTTTACCATTCTCGGTAACCATCCCAGATCTTGAATAGTTCAGTTGCCATATCAGATAGGGATTCCTCCAGACAGAATGCTCTTAATGGCACACCTATAAATGTTGGCAAGGGTATTTGCCATTGTGCCAAATTTTCTCAGCTGCCTGAGTACAGTACAGTAGAGGGCTGAGTACACACCCCTCGGGGGGTCCAATATTGAGTGTTAGTGAGGATGAGATATTGTCCCCAACCTTCACTGATTGTGACCTGTGGGTCAGGAAATTGAGGATCCAGTTGCCAAGAGTGGGGCTTAGTCCGAGATCACGAAGTTTAGTAATCAGTCTCAAGGGGATAATAGTGTTGAAGGCTGAACTGTAGTCAATGAGTAGGATTCTTACATAGCTATTCTTGGTGTCAAGGTGTTCTAGGGAGGAGTGAAGGGCAAGTGACATAGCATCTGACGTGGATCTGTTGGTCTGCTAGGCAAATTGGAGTGAGTCAAGAATAGTGGGGAGGCTGGAGTTGATTAATGCCATGACCATCCTTTCAAAGCACTTCATGATTGTTCCCCCATGTCAAAATCATGGCCTGGCCAGTATGCTGTATCCTTTAAACAATCTTATGTTCCTGTTACAAGGTGATTACTGGGAAACAACTGCTACCCTCTATAACCATGGCAGATGATTCTGTTATACAACTTCTTGCCTGAGGCCAAGCATAGAAACACTGCTGCCTATTCTTTGACTACTGCCCTGATGAAGGAGATAATAGGCCTGCTGATGATGAAATTTCGATACTTAGCTCAATCTGGAATGACTTTTTAGTAGACTTTATAGGAAGGGCTCTGCTTAATCCAAGCTTGCTGTGGTCTGCAGATGTTGAGGAAAGATCACTCAATACTCTGAGAAAATTACCAGGAGAAGCAGAAAATCCTTCATAAAGTTAAACTTTTATTTGCAAATATAAGCTGTGGCAGTCAGAAAATGTTTCCCCTGTCTGCCCACCTCTTCTGGGGGCTTCTTCTGTTTATATTTTTCTAGTTTGCTCACTTATCTGATAGCATTAGCATTACCATTACTTGCTTGTTTTGCCTTTCTAAACTTATCATCTTCTCCACACTGGTCTACTGATTACCCTTAACCTATCACAATACACAACTGTTGTCTTTAGCACTAGCTCATCTATCATTGATTTAACTAGCCTATCATAGTGTGCTACCATTATCTGTTACCTAAGCCCTGTAGCAAAATCCTATGCATGCATTACACCACTAAGTTAACTACATAACTGCCAGATTAACTTCCATATATTCCATATTCCCCGCTTTGAGACCTATTGGTCTCACACAGAGAAAGAATACAATGAGGTTGAAAGCACAAAGGCCAAATTGGTAGTAGTGGCCCGAAAGTGGGCAAAAATAATTTCCAGGTTGCAGTTCTCAAAGGATTCCCCTTCCGTACCTGGAGTCACTGGGCAAAAAACCCTTCCCTCAATAGTTAGAACATGAAAAAAGACCCAAAGACCCTGCACAATCGCAGCACATGCAACACACGCAATTCATCTGGACAAGGCTTCAGCATTTCAGCAAACGTTGGATCATAGTAATAGAGCGTTAGAAACTTAGCGGAGGGGGGAGTGGTCCAGAGTCCACTGGAACAACAGGGAATTGCCACACAGCAAGACACCAAAAAAAAAGGTTTGTTAAGAGGTAGAGCACAACAAAAGACAAATGCAATGATAATCAGCATGATACCCGCAACAATCCCAGTCTTGGTGAATCAAACCTCCCATCCCCCCAAAACGCTATAGAACCAGCCAAAAAACTGATGGCCAGACCTCACATTCTCCATAAGCTCCTTCTATAAATCCCTTAATTTATCCATCACCTCAGTAAAGGTTCCCTCTGGGCTAGTGTTATTGGGTATGAAGGTACAGCAATGTTCCCCAAACATGACACAAACACCACCTTTCTTAGCCAACAGAAAGTCCAAGAACTGTCTATTTTGCTAGGCCATTTTGCTGGTTGCATCCAACTGCTCACCTGATGCTGAGAGGGCATCATCGGTGTAATTAATAAACCTCTGCTAGTTGTAATAGATGTAATTAATCCATTCAGCATTTTTGATAACACCAATGGCAGGGATAAGTGCTTCCCAGCCCATGGTAATCTCATTTCTGGCCTTGAACTCATTGAGGTAGCCCCTTGGCAGACCTATACCATCAATGCATATCGCTGGATCAGGGACATACTCCCGTTTAGGGTGGTGCAACGTCAGTTGTGATAGGGCGTCAAACCGGGCTTGTGGTGACACAACAATCTCATGGAGGAGCATCACATGGGCGCAAACACTATCCCAACCAGAAGGAAGAATCGGACGCATCCACCCTTCCAGGCCACACAGCCAACAGGTATTTACTAAGGGAATGTGCTGAGAATTCATAATGAACTTGTGTTGTATCGCACTGGCACCAAAAGGCGTGACAGTCACAACATCAAGCATATTCACACAGGGTCCTTCAAAGTCGCCTACCGGAACAGAACCATTCCGTCTGAAATATTCAAAGCTCAAGCCTTTATGCACCACGAAATCAGCTATGGAGAATATCTGGTTACTTTTACTGGTAGACAAAGGAATACCATAACCACAACACTGCTGGAGTTACTGCCTCTCCCACTTTTCGTGACGGAATAATGTGGAAGCCTGTAGGAGGAGGCACCAGAAAGGGCAATAGGGCCACATATATAATGGTGAGTGATAGCTGATGGGGTCGTCGTCATTGCCACTAGGGGCAGGTGGAAGAATTATAGGGCACAGTTACAACAAAGTACGACAGTTGTGGCTTAGCGCACAGAAAGCAGTCCTGTCTAGTCAGCATTGCAGCCGTGTAACTTTCCCATTGCTACCAATGATTTCTACAGGCAGACAACCATGCTAGGTGAGAGGGCCCCACACTCCTTACTCCTCTATACTTTTTGGCTAAGGTTTGCAGGGTATTGGCACTACCAACCGAGATCCGCCAGGTCTGCCAAATTGATGGTCTGCCAGGAGTAGAAAGATTAGGGGGGCATTAGAAGTCTCCTCCAACCCGTCCTTAGCCACTCAATCAGGAGAAAATTCACCTTCGACAGACCCATCTCTGATAGCCCCGGAAGCACGAGTGTCCCCGAAGACCTCACTCGCCAACGACTCAAAGTCACGTGAAGGAGTATCGATTCCCAGTACATACCATTTGGTCACTGCTGCCCCTTCCTCACCCACACTTACCTCAGCTCCAGAGTCTGTCTGTATTTGCGGGACAGCCCTGGTACAATAATTGAGATGATACCATGGGGAGTGTCCCTCCACTTGAACGGCAGTGGGCAATGCCTCGGTAACGGTGAAGGGTCCGTCTTTTCTCAACTTGTTCTACATTCGCTGGAAAACTTGTACATACACCTGATCTCAGGTTTAATAGGTCTCTTTTCTTTGCCAGACACCAGCTCCTTCAGTTTTTCCTGTGTGGATAGATTCATGTATCACAGTTAGCTGTTGCACATACTGCTTAAGTTTTAGCTCTAATTGTTCCAAACTAAGTCCTTCATACAGACCTCTCCACCTGGGCACTGGCATGGGTCCATCGGTAAGCATTTCATGCAGCATCAAGTTAGTCATGCGGTTAGTCTGCATACGATAGCTCATCAGCACCAATGGCAGCACATCAACCCAACTATGAAGTCGCAGGTAGATAGGATAGTGAAGAAGGCGTTTAGCATGCTTGCCTTTATTGGTCAGAGTATTGAGTACAGGAGTTGGGAGGTCATATTGCGGCTGTACAGGACATTGGTTAGGCCACTGTTGGAATATTGTGTGCAATTCTGGTCTCCTTCCTATTGGAAAGATGTTGTGAATCTTGAAAGGGTTCAGAAAAGGTTTACAAGGATGTTGCCAGGGTTGGAGGATTTGAGCTATAGGGAGAGGCTGAACAGGCTGGGGCTGTTTTCCCTAGAGCGTCAGAGGCTGAGGGGTGACCTTATAGAGGTTTACAAAATTATGAGAGGCATGGAAACGATAAATAGACAAAGTCTTTTCCCTGGGGTCGGGGAGTTCAGAACTAGAGGGCATAGGTTTACAGTGAGAGGGGAAAGATATAAAAGAGACCTAAGGGGCAACTTTTTCACATAGAGGGTGGTACGTGTATGGAATGAGCTGCCAGAGGATGTGGTGGAGGCTGGTACAATTGCAACATTTAAGAGACATTTGGATGGGTATATGAATAGGAAGGGCTTGGAGGGATATGGGCCGGGTGCTGGCGGGTGGGACTAGATTGGGTTGGGATATCTGGTCAGCATAGATGGGTTGGACCGAAGGGTCTGTTTCCATGCTGTACATCTCTATGACTGTATGACTGGAACTTGCGTAAATTTTATTAAACTTGGCTTTTAAAGTTCCAATAATCTTCCACCATACCTTGCAACCAGGGATGATATACACATCCAATCTCTGCTTGATCCTCAAAGTCTACCGCACCAACTTAACCACTCTTTGAATAAAAGTAGTCCCATTGTCTGAACTGATCTCTGACAGTATGCCAAACCTTGGAAGAACCTCATTTGTTAAGAATTTCTCTACTGTGCCTGCCCCTGAGTCTTTCAGACGGAGCTGCTTCTATTCATCTACTAAACCTGTCAATTACCACCAACATCTATCTCTTCTGTCTCAATGTCTTTATCATGGCCACATAGTCGATCACCAAATGCTTAAATATTCCCTCAGGTACAATAGGAGTCGCTATCCCCTTTCTGATATTATTTTGAGCACATACATCACATTGTGACAATATGTAATCCACTGAGGCCTGCAAGTAAGGCGACCAGAAGCCGTCCTCGTTTATCTTCCTCAGTACTTCCCCTCTAGCACAGTGATCCAACTCATGTGTCTCTGAGATGACAAAGGTCAACAAAGGGGTAGGTGCCACCCACAAGCCTTCCTCTGCGCTTCACAGGCCTTCTTCTTGGTTTTGCCTGGCTCCCCCTTGTCTCCACAGTACTTGTTCAGCTAAGGTCGCCTTACCTTGCATCTTAATTATGTCTGCTATCGTAGGCTCTGGATCTAAATGCACCTGGGGCTCAATGACAGCTGAAGTGCACCCAGAGGCCATTCTAGATGCCTTATCTGCTGCTTGATTACTCTTAACCACCTTATCACTGCCTTTTTTGTGCACCTGGCACTTTATAATAGCTGGCACATTTGGCTTCATTTACATGGTTGTCAACTCTGTTGGTAATGTTGTATGGGATCTCTGTTGCTCTTCCTGAAGTCCCTTTGCTTCTAGACTGCCCCAAATAGTTGGCAGACCCCATGAGCATAGGCTGAATCAGTATCCGCCTTCTCACCTTCTATCAACTTGCATGATGCTGTTAGTGCTTTAACCTCAACTAGCTGTGCTGAACAAGGTGGTATTCAGGCCTCCAATTTAAATGTCCTAAACTGAGATTGCTCTTGTTGCACTACTGCAAACCCAGTGTGATTCCCATCATAGTCTCTGTAATATGAGCCATCTACAAATATAACTATTTTGTCCTCCTTAGGCAATGGCTCACACTGTAAATCAGTTCTCAATTTCGGGAATGTAGTCACCTCCCTTACACAGCCATGGGGCTCTTCCTCATGTTCTAGTGGAACATAGTCTGCTATGTCCCTTATTGCGCATCTCTGTATCTCTCTATGTCCGGAAATGTGAATAACATCCGATATGCTATTATCCTGGCAGGCATCAATAAAAATTGTCCTTATGGTGTGTGTACAAGATCACAGGATAGTCCATCGTTATGGAGGATGCCTTCTCATATGCAACTTGAGCTGTCGCTAGCCCCTGGTAACAAGGAGGATATCCCTGAGCCACTTCATCTAATCTGGTGCTATAATACACAATAGGCTGCTTAGCTCTCCCTATGCAGAGTACTGCGGCAATATTACCTTCCTGTCTGTTTGACACATAAAGATGGAAAAGTTTCTCATAGTTAGGCAGGGCTAATGCCGGGGATGACTCCAATGCCTGCTTAAGGGTGTTGTAAGCTTCATTCCTGGTGAAGGACTTTTGCCCAAAACATCGATTTTCCTGCTCCTTGGATGCTGCCTGACCTGCTGTGTTTTTCCATCACCACAATCTTGATTCTTGTCTCCAGCATCTGCAGTCCTCACTTTCACTGAACACATTTTTCAGCCCTTCCAGATCCTGGGTTCCCCTAAGGCTGTCTCCCCCCCCCCCACCCCCACCCCCCACCTTTTATAAACAATGGCAGTATCTTCCCCTGTGGGGCTTCTTTCCCTTATTGAAATTGCTACATTGTGATTCCTCAACAGATTCCAATTCTGACTCTACTTTTAATTCTTCCCATTCTTTTCCGACTTGTTTTGCTCGAGCCCATCTTCCTGCCTGTGTTACTGTATCTTCTACTCCCTTCTCCCATCACTCTCCCTATCATTCTCTGTCTATCTCTGCTTAACATTCCTGCAATAATTTAGATATGCCTCATAATCTCTTTATGCTTTTAACATGCATAACATCTGAATTTCACCTCACAATGTTTCTTCTTCCTGTTGTATAGCTTCTGTTTTTTTTGTCTCCTCTCTTGTTTTGCCTCTACTTAATATATTCAGCTCTTGGTCAACTTCCTCCAAATCTGATTCTCCCTCTATCTCTACCATTCCCCTTATTACAGGACAGTGAGTCGCATTTTCTTTGCCTGGCTAGGAAGGGTTTTTTTCTAATTCCTTTAAGTCTGGTTATATGGATGTTTTCTCTTGCTGAGCCTCTGTTTCCAAAGGCTCTTTGTTCTGCTCTGAGCACATGGAGATTTTCTCCTCCAGAATCTTTGTTTCCAAAAGCTGCTTGTTCTGCTCTCTGGTACCTCCTCCACTCCCAGCCCCCATTCATGACTGGTGCCTGACAGGCTTTTCTCAATTCTTCTCCCTCAATCCTAAAAAAACTGTAAGATCTCCACCTCCTGTTCCCTTTGCTGTACTCTCCTTTTAGATTTTCCTTTGTGTCTGTGGTTCTTAATTAACCCTTCCATTTCATCGCACATATTTATATCAAAGATACCTTCTTTTGGCCATATGGTGAGTAAGTCCTTAGTTCTTTTTTCCTATTTTTCTGAACTTTTTATGACATCATTTCTTGCTACTGGGAATTTCTTACTCAACATTTCAACAGTAGTCCCTTTGTCCACAGTTAAAATTACATCAGTTTAATTATCGTATAGTCCCTGCTTTTAAAATTCAACAGTCCTTGCAAAATTTGGCCTATTCTCTGTTATTTCACTTTTAATCATCAGTACCAATCTGCTGGCTTTCAATTTCATTCAGAATGAATAATACTAACAATAAAACAATCTGTTCTGCCCATACAGTCCCTTGCTCTTTCCTAGGGCGGTATCCGCAGGAACTTTCTGTCCTGTCCATACAGTCCCCTACTTTATTAGGGCGGTATCTGCAGGAACTTACTAACACCACATGGAACTTTATCTCAATCAATTTCTTTGTTCTACATCCACTCACCCCATTGTGCAGTTTTCTAGAACAATCCTCTGTGTCTCCCCAAACTTTAATTTACCATCTACCTTTTGGTTCTTTGGATCAGAGAGACCTTATGACAGTTTCTATGTCCTGGAGAACCTCCCTTACTTGACAGAATATAGTCCAAATTAGCAGAAAAAACACTTACCATATTTTTGAGGGTGGCCAACCCTCTATTCTGTCATTCTCAGGAGAGTCCTCAGTTAAAGTGGGAAGTGCCCTGCAGCTGCCACCTCTTTTCAGTGAACAGCTTCATGAAAGTGCTGCAGTCAGTGATTTTAGTGTTAAATTTACTATATTATTTCATTAAAATATATGACTTAAGTATTTATTTAGATTGTGCTATCATTTGAGTTAGGCTAATTACTATTTCTGTTTCGATTTTTACTGACATTTTTGTTGGGTTGTCCCTCACCCTGTTTTTCACATACACCCCATTATTTCTATTGCACAATTTTCTATAATGCAGTGTCGCATGGGAATGCAACTACTTTGTTATGGGACAACTACCTACAGTACCTTATCAAACAGCTTCTCAAATCCCAAATCAATGACAACCACTGTTTTCCTTTTATTTATCCTGCAGCAGGAATTGTGAGATGTGAAGGAACTGACGAGCTTGGAGAGTCGTAAGCAGTATTCCAAGGAAGAAGATGATGACATTGAGCAGGAACAGCAGGACCTGTTGCATGATCGAGTGCAGCAACTTTGGATGGTACAAGCCAGGCAATACTTAATTGACACCTAGATGAGAGCTGGGTACAGGGATCATCCATTGACTGTAAAATTGTTGTTGATGGTAAAACAAGAATTTCTGTTTCAAGAGGCAAATACAGCTTCCGTTTGTTTGTACTTTTGTCAGGTTTTACTGTTGTTGAATAAATGTGATTGGTTTGAAGCATTTTAAGTCAGTCTTACACTGAATCAAGATAAGATGTTGTACTAGAGTGATCATTGAGGAAAGGATAGTAGTGACTTAGAGTAAGAGGAGATGTGGCAAAGGACAGGTAGGATGTGTAGCTTGGTACTTAAATTGTCATGCAAATAGGAATGTGTACTTGTACGTTCAAGGAAGTGTTAGTTGTGCCACCTGTGTGCATTGAGAAGCATTGGTTTATGAATGCTGTGAACGTCATGCACAGTGAAGGGCAATGCAAGACTGCCAATGTTTGACTGGGTACATGCTGATTTGAAGAATCTCAGGCTAGAATTGCAGCATCAAATAATTCCACCTGTGGCGAGTCAGAGGATCAGGCAAACATCAAAAAAAGTGGGGTGTTTTTGGCCTGTGATACCTAGTTAATGAGGCGAATTTGGGAGGCTAGTGTGAGAAACTTTTTGTGCCTCATATATGGAGACTCTTAATTAAATTCAACGAAAATTACACTTAGCCAGTTTCTAGTAAGATTTAAGTTACAATTTCAACAGCATCCGAAGCAGGTGTCCTTGCAAGTACATATCGTCCTAACTTTGAAATACGGTCAGTTCTGCTATAATGCATGTTTCTTCAATGCGAATTGGCGAAAATGCGATTGAAGAATTTAAAACTATTATTTGTAAAAAGTGTACTTTCCTTACCTGCATTGGTTATATTGTGATTCCGGCCCCATTTGTTTAATAGTGCTGCTATTAAACAATTTTCTTCTAATGCAAGTTTGCACGGGAACAGAACTATTACATTATATCAGAACTGGCTATACATCATTATTCTTTCATTGTCACTGGTCAAAATCCTCATTATACCCTTCCTGTCAGTACTGTGAGTGTCTCTGTGCCCAAGGAAAGTGGCAATTCAAGGAGGCAATCCATCACCAAATTCTCCTCACAGTGAAGTATTGGCTCAAGCACTAATGGGCTTGTTTCAGGCAATGTTGAATTCTGATTACTAACACAACAAAACTATTAACATGTCAAACGTGCTGACCTGCTAAACTGTAGCACATCACATTATCTTGTAAGGCCACTTCCTGACTACCAGCTGGCCAAATGGGCAATCTGTCCATCAGGAGGGAGCGCTGAATGAAGAGCTGTGATCTGGGGGACTCGGAGGGAAGCTGGACACGACTTGCGAGGTAGACTAGAGGAGACTGCATGCTTTCTGAAGCGGCCCTTGGGGAATATTCCTGCCCTGCGTGGTCCACAAAAAGTCATTTAGCTGTGGGGATCAAGCAGCTCCTGCCAGGAATCCTGCAGCTTGAGCTCTTCCCTAATTGTCTCGTAAATTTAACACCTGAAGCTGATAACATGATCAGATCATGACTGCAGCATTATAATGAGCCTCTCATCAGCCTGTTACATAATATTTTAATTAACTTAAAGGAATGGGAACAGGGTTGAGTTTGATTCAGTTTACAAATTCCTGATTTGTACATTCCAATCTTGCCCCTCTCTCACCCACAAGGCATCGGATGAAAATTGAGACAATTGTTTCTGCAGTTTGTTTTTGAAAGCTCCTTCAACCCTTTTTGGCAATGAACTTTAATGACACAACAGATCTGCTGGTCAATATTTGAGCCCAATATTTGACCTTTCATCAGAATATGTTGGACATATAACAGTTTTGAAACAAATGCTTTGCAGGGAAGAGGAGATGAACCATAAAGGACAAAATGGAAGGTGTGTGCTTGGGTGATGCACGAATGAGATTAAGTAACAGAAGAGTTGACAGTGCTGGGTAAAGGTGAGCAAGAGGGAACTTGGACATACAAAAACAAAAGATGTCTCTTGAGGACATGGTATGGCAAAGCTGCTTGTATTGTGGGATACATAGAGATCGCGCCTCTTCTGCTTATGCAGGAACCTTATTTAAGTCCATGTTACAGGTCTGATTTATACAGCTGCATTACTTTTTTTTCTGAGTCCAAATGCTGGTTTAACTATTCAAAAGTAGCAAGCATCAAGCGTAAATAGACTCATACTTTTAAAATAACCAAGAGCGACTCAATAAATAAATACAAAGTAAGTGAACATGAATTGAAGCTCACCGTCAATGTTTGCTGAGCACCATCATCTCCCTTTCAATGTACAATCTGTGCTGGGGGCTCTTGTGGTAATGTCCCTGCCCCTGACCCAGCAGACCCACTGTCACATCCCATCTGCTACAGAGGTGTGTCATGATGTCTCTGAACATGGCGTAAGTGAGGACTGCAGACGCTGGAGATCACAGTTATGTTTAGAGTGGTTCTGGAAAAGCACAGCAGGTCAGGCAGCATCCGAGGAGCAGGAAAACTGATGTATCGGGCAGAGTCCATTCCTGATGAAGGGCTCCTGCTCGAAACGTCAATTTTCCTGCTCCTTGGATGCTGCCTGACCTGCTGTGCTTTTCCAGCACCACTCTAATCATGTCTCTGAACATATTGACTGGGAAAAAAATCCATATCACCTTGAACATCCTATCACAGATAACGTCATTACATAACTTGTTCATGGAACTAGGTTAAAAATCACAGCACACCAGGTTATAACCCAACAGGTTTATTAGGAAGCAGTAACTTTCGGAGTGCTGCTCCTTCATGAGGTGGTTGTGGAGCAGTGCTCCGAAAGCTAGTGCTTCCAAATAAACCTGTTCGACTATAATTTGGTGTTTTGTGATTTTTGTAACACCCCA
This sequence comes from Chiloscyllium plagiosum, assembly GCF_004010195.1. Lineage (NCBI taxonomy): Eukaryota > Metazoa > Chordata > Chondrichthyes > Orectolobiformes > Hemiscylliidae > Chiloscyllium > Chiloscyllium plagiosum. The sequence goes on from NC_057713.1 coordinate 23,095,806, forward strand.
GTCCAATACTGCCATCTCCAAATCATGTTCATGGAGTGTGAGTGTTACAGACTCAGACAGGCTAGGATACCCATCCCTCAGTGTAGGGATATCCTCAGTGCTGTTAGGGAAGGAGATTCAGGATTTTGACCCAGCACCAGTCAAAACCTACTGATACGGCTCAATGGCCAGATAGTGTATGACTTGAAGGAGAGCTCCAGTGGTGTTTCCATTCATCTGCTACTAGTTAGCCACATGTGGGTTTGGAAGGTGCTGTTGAAGGAGGCTAAGTTACACACTGCTGCCGCTGAGCATTGGTGGTGAAGCAAGTAGATGTTGCTGGTGCGTCGGGTGCCAATCAAGTGGGATGTTCTATTCTGGATGGTGTCAAGCTTTTTGATTATTGTTGGAGCTGCAGTCATCCAGTCAAGTGGACAGCATTCCATCACACACCTAACTTGAGCTTTATGAAAGGACCTTTTTGGTCTGTAAGTTAAAATAGATTACTATAAGTCTGAACCAACAGGAGAGGTTTGCACCTTAGAAAAATCAAGTGGGTGTACGCTACTTTTTTGCAGCTGTGTGAGACAATGCAGCATTTTGAAGCACCCTGGGGGATATTTAAGACAGAGTGAGTTAAGGCAAATATACAGAATGACAGCAGTCCAATTGGTTGAGTGGCAGGTCCGTGAAATGAAATTTCGAAGTGAAGAACAAGTGGAACAACTTTGAGGCAACCGAGCCTCGTCTTTGAGGAAATCAAAATAAATTGCAAGAGACAATTTAACACACCCTTTTAATCTCGACTTTTGATTATTAAATTTTATTTTTCCTTGACTATATATTTCTCCACTCATAATTTCATTATCAAATCATCTGTATTTTGCTTGTCTTAATCATGATAAATGTGTCTGCATTTTGGGAATCTGGAAAGGTGTAAATAAAGTTGGGTAACGTTGATTAGAAAATCCTTTCTTTCTGTCTGCCATTTGTTAAAGTTGTGTGTGTTGTAATAAAAATCTGTAAATGATGAAATCTGGGGTAAATTGCTTTTGACCTGAATGGTAGTCAGTCAAGGAAATTGGCTGTCTTGGTGGTCTTATTAGGATTCTATATGTTTTGTGATGGCTTGTAAGGCAACAGGCCATATTAATTAATTAAAAATCAAAAGAACCGAGGATGCTGTAAATAGAGATTAAGAAAAGAAATTGCTGGAAAAGCTCAGCAGGCCTGGCAGCACCTGTGGAGAGAAATCAGACTTAACATTTCGGGCCATATTCTGAGGAAGGGTCACTTGACCGAAACGTTAACTCTGATTTCACTCCATCAATGCCACCAGATCTGTTGAGCTTTTCCAACAATTAATATCCTTGTCCCAGGCCATAGTTATTAAGGCTCAAAATCACACAACACCAGGTTATAGTCCAATAGGTTTACTTGGAAGCACTAGCTTTCGGAGCACTGCTCCTTCATCATAATCACTAGTGCACTCTTCCCAGCTAAGTTGTTACAAATGGAGATGGCGGACAACATTGGACGAACAAGAGGTGAGCTAACTACTGCAGAATTCCTGCATTAATGGGCATATTGATGACATGGAGAGTCTCAAAATACCCACATAGATCTTCCATCACAGACCTGGCACTAATCAGAGAATCCAATCTCTTAACCAATTCTATTACCCGTGAGCAGATCCAATTTAATTTCTCTGTAGTCAATCAACTTTGGAATACTCAAGTGACTTTTTATTCATCAAAGCCAGCTGCTGATTTATTAATCCAGATAATATTCCCATTCAATATTCATAAAGGCAATCTGTCCTGGGTCCCATCCATGTTTAATGTTTAGCATATGTCCCATCAAGTTTCTGAATCATACACTGTCTTGAAATTGCCGCACTCCAGCTGAAGGAAAACAGCTGCTAATAACTGGACTTTCTGGAGTCATAGAGTCATACAGCATAAAAACAGGCCTTTTAGCCCAACTTGTCTGTGCTGACCAGGTTTCCTAAACTGAACTGGCTCCATTTGCCTGCATTTGGCCTATTTCTCTTTAAACCTTCCTATCCATGTACCTATCCAAATGTCTTTTAAGTGTTGTAACTGTACTAACCTCTATCACTTCCTCTGGCAGCTCATTCAATATATGCATCAACCTGTGTGTGAAAAAGTTGCCCCTTAGATTCCTTCTAAGTCTTTCCCCTCTCATCTTAAACCTATACCGTCTAGTTTTGGACTCCCTTACCGTGCAGAAAGACCTTGACTATTCATGTTATCTATGATTTTATAGATTATGATTTCATAAACCTTTATAAGGTCGCCCCTTAACCTCCAGAGAAAGAAAGTTCTCATCTATCCAGCCTCTCCTTATAACTCAAACATCCAATCTCGGCAACATCCTTGTAAATATTTTATTGCACCTTTAACTCTTTCTTTAAACTTCAAATGTGTTGTGGGCAAAGATAAAGGATTCTAGTTAATAATCTAGTGCAAACAAGAATACATTTAGGACAAGTGATAATCTTTGTTCATTTCCTCTGTTTCTTTAAGTTTTACTTAATGCCTATTTTAGGATTTTCATCCTGGAGGAGGGAGCCAGTGGATAGCTGACAGCCATGTTCCTGATACAATTCGCTCTTACTATCTTTTTGTTGGGATGGTAGGTGACAGCACATGCTGTCACCCAGGTCAAGCCTAAGACAGATATGAGGTGAGGTGATGTCTGGGTTAAAGATTTGTTTCTGTGTGCTGAGATTTTGGCTGAATTCCAGAGATGAATGTCAGACCCCCTAAAATTCAACCACAAACACTCTGACCTCTTCCCTTCTCACCTATTCAAACCTCCATCACCCTTATTTACCCCTCCCAGTTCTTCACTTCACTCCCTGAGTCCTCAGTCTCCTTACTCATATCCATCCCCCTTTCTCGCTGCCTCTCACTCGCATTACTTACCTCTCACTAGTTTCATACTTCTCTATTAATACTGTACCCACTCAGAGCCCTTCTAATGACACTGGGCTGTCTTTGAACAGCTCAAAATTCAGTCAAAACAAAACAACTGTACTTCAAAATCTATTTCAAAAGTCATAACCATCAAATCAGCTCATAAATTAGTCAAAATAATCAGACATTAGTTTAAAATCTACTTTGAGAACACCGAATTCGCTTAACAGCTCATGAAGTTGATGAAATAACCAAGCTGACTTTCCCATTGATAGCTGCATTAATAACTTCCAGTGAGTTTGTTCTATTACTGCAGTTGGAATTCAGTCAAGCGCTAATAAGTTTTAATTCAACACCAGTGTGAGTGAAAGCCTCTAGAGTTGAATACATTAAAGCCTTTGAAGTCAGCCAGAAGTTTAGCCATCAGTATAGCTTTGAAACAGCCAAACAGATGGCTGAGCTGTACTTCACTGACAATGTGATGCTTTTTTCCTCACTCAGGCAGCATAACATCCTATGCATGTCTTCCATTCTTTTATTTTTATTTGTTCCTTTTCTTGCCCCATCTCCATTTTTTTTTCATCATTCAACCTTTCTGTCTTCCATCCTGTCACAGACCTTCCTTTTATCATTGTTTCATCTCCCACTTGCTCAAAAATATGGCATTTCTATCTTTGACAAAAGGTCCAATACCTTAAACGTTAACCTCACTTCTCTCTCTGAGATGCTGATTGACATGCCCAGTTTATTTTTGTTTACGGTTTTTCCTCTGTTTTAAGACAATCATAAACATCTTACACTGATGCTCCAATTACAACAACCGAATAATATGAAGCAAGTATGACCTTCATGCAATATTGAAACAGCATATGTTTGCTCTGTAACATTTCAGATGTTATGCCATTTTGATTTACATTCATCATCTTGCACAGAAAGCACAGATGTACATTGGCCATTTTTTCTTGAATGCCTTTGAAACAAATTGCTGTATTTAGCTCGATCAGAAAGAATCTGCGTCTATTTCATAAAAGCTGAATGTCACACAAATAGCTTTGGAATCCAATAGTATACAACAACAATCAATTAAAATGTCATGAAAATACCTGTCACCTGTGGTATAATGTCTCACTTAACATCACAGATAATTACAATTTATCAATGTAGCTTATGGTATTAAGGTGTTTGCTTAACACTGCATTATTAGATTAGATTAGATTAGATTACAGTGTGGAAACAGGCCCTTCGGCCCAACAAGTCCACACCGACCCGCGGAAGGGCAACCCACCCATACCCCTACATTTACCACTTACCTAACACTACGGGCAATTTAGTATGGCCAATTCACCTGACCCTGCACATCTTTGTACTGTGGGACCACCCGGAGGAAACCCACGCAGACACGGGGAGAACATGCAAACTCCACACAGTCAGTCGCCTCAGGCGGGAAGTGAACCCGGGTCTCTGGCACTGTGAGGCAGCAGTGCTAACCACTGTGCCACCGTGCCGCCCACAATGCAGAGTACCTAAGAGTAAGTCTTTCATAATATGCAACTAAATTCCAGGCAGGTGTTAATGGCTCCCAAAGAGTAAATTTTCCTTTGGAAAGCTGTACTGTCAAACATTTCTTCATTAGTATGAACAAAATACTGCAGATGTTGGAATCAGTACTGAAACCAACAAATGCTGGAGATCACAGCCAGTCAGGCAGCATCCATGGGGAGAGAGCAAGCTAACACTTTGAGTCTATAAGACTCTTCATCAGACCTGAGGAGATGATGAGGAGTCGCCTAGACTCAAAACCTTAGCTTGAGATAAGGTAAAAGATGTAAAAAAAAAACACATGATTTTCATTCCCTGCCATTGAAAGATGTACAGTTAAATGCCTAAGCCCTAGCTTTTGGAATTTCCTCACGACATATCTCTGCATTTCTTTCCCTCATCCCTTATGTACAAGTTATTGGATAATGCAACATATTCTATAATACATGGTCATGTCCAATATTACATAGCATATCATTTGAAATATTCTTTATGCATAACTGTATTTTGCGATATGTAGAGGTACCTTTATTCCTAATCCCGAAATCCTAAAAGCTCCAAAGTCAGAAGGATTTTTGTGAAGCATTTTTTCACATTAGCAAGGTTGTTTGGCCTGCAAACAGGTAACCCATATCGATACCCACTCAATGCGTGTCACTCAGATGCAAAGTGTGGGGGCTGGGCCCCGCACTGGCAAGCCTCAATTCTGTCTCAAGTCCCGTTTTACTCAGTGGGTCTGCTCCTAGTAAGATTTTTAAAAATTTCACCATCAAACTGTCACTTATTCTGAAATTCAAAAAACTCTGAATCTCGAATATAAAGCATTTCAGATAAAGGATTGTGCACCTGTATTACAGAAAGTGAATACAACAACCCTGCAGAAGAATGGTTGCTTGAGGACTCCAGTAGTGTGTGAATGGAAAGATATGCATTGGTTTTTTTTCAGTATTATAGATATGCTGTTTGGACCTTGTAAATTTGGTTGGAATATAAGGACTTCAGTGAATTTTTTTTAACGAGGTCCTCCTGCAAATACAACTATACCTTTTTTGTAACTGTTTCTACTCTTGGTAATGTTATCGAGTAAAAATACAGTCTGTGTTTCAGTTTAAGTTAAATTAGAAGTTAGATATAGTCATAGAATCATACATCATGGAAACAGATCCTTTCATTTAACTAGGCCTTGCTGACTGTGTTCCCAAACTAAACTAGTTCTACTCACCTGCATTTGGCCTATATCTTTCCAAATCTTTCCTTTTCATGAACTTATCCAAATGTTGTTTAAAAATGTAACTGTACCTGAATCCACCACTTCCTCTGGCAGTTCATTTCACACACTAATCACTCTCTGTTTAAAAAAGTTGTCTTTCATGTCTTTTTTTAAAACATTCTCTTTTCACCTTAAAAATATGCCCCCCTTGTTTCAAACTCCACCACCTTGAGAGAAGAACCTTGCTTTTCACCTTATCTATATCCCTCATGATTTTATAACATCAAGAAGAATACCCCGCAACCTCCTACACTCTAGTGACAAAAGTCCCGGCCTATCCAGCCTAATTTTTTATAACTCAAACCCTCCAAGCCCATCAGCATTCTGGTAAATCCTTTCTGAACCTTCTCCAATTTAGTAGTATCTTTCCTATAACAGGCCAACAATAACTGTACACAGTACTCTAAATGTGGCTTCACCAGTGTCCTGTACAACCTCAACATGTTGTCCCAATTCTGTACAGAGGTTTGAGCAAAGAAGGCAAACATGCTAAAAGTCTGCTTAACTACCCTGTCTAGCTGTGATACAAATTTCAAAGAATTATGTACCTCAACCCTGAGGTCTCTCTGTTCTACCACAACACTCAGGGCATTGTTGAAGTCCTCCCCCTGTTTGTTTTACTAAAATGCAATAACTTGCATTTATTCAAATTAAACTCCATCTGCCACTCCTCACCCATAGACACAATTGACCAAGATCTCTTTCTCGGCAAAAGTGAGGACTGCAGATGCTGGAAACCAGAGTTTAGATCAGAGTGGTGCTGGAAAAGCACAGCAGGTCAAGCAGCATCCGAGAAGCATCGATTTTCCTGCTCCTTGGATGCTGCTTGACCTGCTGTGCTTTTCCAGCACCGCTCTGATCTAAACCCCAAGATCTCTTTGTGACCTTTTTCCTCTCCACTATGCCACAATTTTGGTATCATCTGCAAACTTATTAACCATGCCTCCTATATTCTAATCCAAATCATTTATGGAAATGACAAACAAAGGTTCTTTAATTCAGTTTATCTTAAACTATCTGTGTATGTACAAACAATGCTGTTGACAAAAGTAGGAGACTTACGGTACTTAAAAACAATACTTGAACTTTTGACACAACTAACAACCTTTTGGAAGCAAGAAATCAATGCATTTGCTACAGACAAAATTGATGAGATTGGAGTTATGCTGTGAAGCATCTGATGAGTTTTGGTTTTAAAGAAATCTAAAAAAAAAAATGAGAAGAAAGATAATGCAATAGGGTGTCGACATTCAGTCTGCTGTGGTCAACTGAATAACTCAGTTTTGTGTTTTATAGAGAGAGAAAGAGTGAATTCTAGTGAGTTGGGGAGGGTCAAGTTGCTCTGTAAAGAGACCAGAAGTGCAGTTGCAGAATATATCCCAAAGGAGTGATTACATGTTTTTAGTGTACCAGGGCATGCAATTGTCAATAAGAACTGTATTTGGACCCAGAGTTCATATTGTTGGGATATGTCTTAGACATAAGCTGCGAGCTAGAAGCCATAGCCAGAATAAAAAGAAAGTGCCTTTCAGAGGATGGGAATGTCTAAACACCTACCAAAATGAAATCCCCATTTTTTAATAAAAAGGCTGGGTTGTATTTGTTGGTTTGAGCTCACTGTAGAAGTCCAGATTATTTAGAATCATGATCCTATTTCATCATCAGTCATCATAGGTTAGTTTGTTCACGTTTGTGTAACAAGTAGTCCTTCAGTTTTCAATTTAAATCTGGAGATCTTTTATTTTCTTTCCTTCGGTTCTTACTCACATTATACTCTTTAAATTATTATGCCCTATCCATCCAGTTCCTTTCAAATATCCAGTCTGTTCAGTATTCCCATAAGTGGGATAATATTAACACCTATTTATTTTTGCTTTTGCACTGCTTCCTCCTGAGTTTATTCTGAATAAAATTAAGAGAAGGAAATACAAGATTTTCTTTATTACAGTGGAATTGTATTCAAAAGTAGGAAGATTATGCTTCAGATATACAGGCATTGGTGAGACCACATCTAGAGTACTGTGTGCACTACTAAGCTGCGTGTTTAAGGAGAAAAGGAAGACCATTGTGAGCAGATCACCGGAAGTTTACTAGACTACCACCTGGAAAGGAGAGGTTATCTTATGTGGAGAGGTTGGGCAGGCTGGGTTTGTATCTGTTGGAGGTTCGGAGAGTAGGAGATGACATGATTGAAATGTATGAGATCCTGAGGAGTCTTGACAGTCTGGTTGTGGACAGTGCACTTCAACTTCTGGGTGAATCTAGAATGAGGGCCATTACTTCAAAATAAAGAGTCACCTTACATTAAAGACAGAGATAACTATTAAAATAGGACAGGATCAGCCAACAGCAGACTGGGAAAATCTACAGCATAATGTAGAGCTGCATTCAAAAATGTACTGGGGACAATGTATTGTTCCCTTTAATGTGAAATGTAGGCGCAACAAGCCTGGAGAACTCTGGATGTCAGGAATGTTCAGGAATGGACAAAAAGGAAATGCGACACGTATAACAGGTGCAAGGGGAAAAAATCAACGGAGGCATAAGTGGAGTGTAGAAAGTGCAATTTAGAAAGTAATTTGGAGAGCAGAGGGGGCATAAAGGAACATTGGCAGTCAAGATAGAACCTCAAGATATTCTGCAAGTAAATCAAAGGGAAAAGAATGACCAGGGAAGGTCTTGGGCCATTAAGGATCAAGGGGGAAATCCATGTGAAGAGATGGAGGATATTAGTAGAATGCTAAACATGGATTTAATTTCTGTCTTTATTCAGGGGAAGGAGGGTGTTGGTACAGAATTCGTGAAAATGATGGACTGCGAGGTTCTTGAACAAACCTAAATAGGGAGTGAAAAGGTATTGGAGGGGTTGGCATTAAAGAACACCCAGATCCTTTTAAAATCCACACTATTTAAGTCATACTCCTCCTTTCTTTGTCACACATCAGTATATAATTTACATTTAATCACACTGATCTGACATCTGCCATGTGCTTGCCTGCTCAAATAATATCTAAATCACCTTGAAACCTCCTTGCCTTCTCCTCATAGCTTCAAATTCCATCCAGATTTGTGTCTTCAGAAAAGTTGGAAATATTGCCTTCAGTTTCCTCGTCCTGATCATATCTGAATCCTTACTGTATTGCACTAGTCACTACCTACCACTCAGGAAATAAATAAAAAACATTAATTTGCACTTTCTGTTTCCTGTCTGACAACTAATCCATGCTAATATCTAATCTTTCATGACACATACTTTAACTTTGTCCACTACCTTATTATGAGAGAATTTATCAAAACCTTATGAAAATCCAGATAGATCACATCCGCTAGTTCTCTTATACTTATTCTATTAGTTACATTCTAAAAACACTCCAGTAAATTTGTTAAGCATGAATTGCTTTTCAATAATCCATGCTGGCTTTGTTCAATCCTGTTAATGCTTTCCAAATATTCTGTTATCACAACCTTTACAATAGACTCTAGCATGTTCCCCACTATTGCTACTCATCCAATTGGTCTCTTATTTATTTCCTTCATTTTAAAATAGTTGTTTCATATTTTCCACCTTTCAATCTGTAGGAACTACCCCAGTGTCTGTAGAATTTTAGAAGATGATTACCAATGCATCCAATATTTCCAGTGTCACTTTCTTTCGTACTCTAGGATATGGATTATCAGGGCCAGATAATTTGTCAGCCTTTCACTCCATTAATTTTCCCAGCACTAATTTCTTACTAATACTGATTTCATTTAATTATGCCTTTTGCTAGAACCTTGGTTGCCTATCATTTTTGGGAGGTAATTTGTACTCGCTTTTGTGATGACAGGTCCAAGGTATGTGTTAAATCTTACACCCGTTTCAATATTCCCTCTTATAATTTCCTCATGTTCTGATTGCAATGAAGTATCAACGACTGAAATGGATAAAGTATTCTGACAGTTTCTGTATTTGGTAATGTTCATATGTCTGTTTTTAGAAAATACTGCAGATTATCGAATAGCAGCATTAATATTATTCAAAAAGACTATACTGTACATTATGAAATGAACAAGGCTTAATGAGATGTTACTATGGAGGTTATATTTAATCTAAGTCAGTATGGGAGATGTATATGCCCTGTGCAACTCTAACAAATGGTGCTGAGATAAATGTAATTTTTGAACTGATTCAAAACTTTATTTTACGTGGTGAATTCTGATCATGATTGTAAGGTTATTTGCATGAAATTTGGATGTCAAAAGTACAGGCAAATAAAGGATTTCAGATAAAGCGAATTAGTTAAGAAGAGTATAAAGCATGCATGAGTGTTCATTTGTTTTGAATTCAGATGTCAAAGCCATCATAATTAATGTAGAAACGGTGTGCATTTGAAGACAGGTGTTGATTTCACTGAAATCATTTTATATTTTTAGTCACAAGCAAAGGATTTTTGCTAAGTGTTGTGCTGGTGGTACAACTATGGAAATTTCTTGCTCAGTTTAATGAATAATTGAGGATTACAAGTAGCTAAGTATAATGTCTCAAGAAATTGCATTATGTCAGAATGAATGGTCTCTTGATTCACATTTTGTTGAGAGGAAGACTTTTCTATTTGGATAATTAAGTTTTAAACCAACTTGAAATTGAAAGATTACAAATGTGGTGACTGTTTTCTGAAACACTTTGTTAGGTGCAATGAGGATTTAATAGCTTAGGTCTTGCACATCTTTTTTTTGACATCTGATTGAAGAATGTGGGCGGAAACAATGAAAATTGCTGTGAATAACTCTGGGCATCTCTAGACTTGGAGACAGGGCAAGAGATTTGTCAGAATTCATGTGTTTGCTTCAGTGCCAAAAATGGATGAGAATGGCAGACAACGTCACCGTTGAAAGCCCCAGAATGTCTGGACAAAGCCACTGACGACCACTGACAGAATGGCTTGCTCCATGTACAAGAGAGGTAGAATTTGTAAGGAGCTGCTCCTCCAGTCAATGATGCTGTCCTTGTCATATTTCTCAGACTGTAGGCTCCCTTATCCTTGCTCTTGCTGCTCCTCAGGAAATTGAATCTGAGTTTGGAAGTGCAATAAGAGTTGGATGGTGGAAAGCCATGACGTGGATGAAATTGTTGAATGTCCAACTGGCGAGCCATGTGATCCAGTGAGGGGCTGTAGTGTAGCTGTTGTGGGCAGGTCTGAGATGAGGCCTCTTGAGGTTATGCAAAAATAAATTCAAACAAGTCTCTTGCTTTGAGCCATTTATAGGTGAAACCTTTGTCAGCCTGTAGCTTGGGTCAAATTCTTTGTACTAAGATTACATCATAGGATTCATGCCCGTGTCATACTGGGACTTATACTTTTCTTAATTGAACTGATTTAATTATTGTTATAACCCAGCCATGAGTACTTTTTTGCTTGGAGGCTAATTTATTGAAGTTAACGTAGTTGTGAGATCCAAAAGGATTCTCTGTTGCACCAAGAGTCAAGTTAGAGGCTTAGAGACTGCAATCTCTGAATATTCTGCAGTGCTCATGCAATAATTATGCAGAATTTTTCCCAAAGAAAAAAAGGTGCAGTAGAGTTCAATATTGTAGAGATTATTTTTGGACTGCAAAAGACAGGTAGAAGAGATGACTGTAGATTCTGTAGCAGCTGAGTCATGGTGTGGGAGGAGGCTGTGTGTTTGGAAGAGGAATATGTGTGTATGTAGTGGAAATCCAGAGTTGATGCAATGTAGAAACCAAATTAATAATGTTTATTTGATATTTAATGTGAGAAAATGATTGAAATTTGTTCAATTCATAAATAATTGTTTGATTTTCATTTGGAAACTCTTGTCTTGTTTCATCATCCATTAAATCTAAATTATTCAGGTTCCTCCATATTCCATTTTGGAAACAAAAGTATGGGGAATTTACTTATCATAAATAAAGAGTCATGGGTCTGGATGGGTCACTCTTCGGAGGGTCGGTATGGACTGGTTGGGCTGAAGGGCCTGTTTTCACACTGTAGGGAATCTAATCTAATGTAATGTCTTATTGATAGATTCGAAATAAGAAGTTTAATATATAGATTTGTATGCAATCCTTTCATATTTGTACTTCTTAACCATCCAGAATACAAAACTCTAAAAGAAATTCAACATAAATATGGAAGTCAATATTATCGTATGATTGCATCATCTCATAAAAGAGTGTGATAAAAGCAGTCCTTGACATCAACAAAGTAGCCCCTGAAAATCAAACAAAAACTCTTGAGAATATCTCATGAAGAGAACTCAAAAAAATTGTTTTGAGCCCTAGGTTTGAATTCATTTCACTGACAGACTCTTTATTCTTTCTCTAATATTTGTAAGTAATTCAAGTTCTAAGGTCCACTATGGACTCACAGCATCTTATTGAACCATAAGAATTCATTCATGGTGTTTTCCAAGGGCAGTCATTAGAACATCGAGAATAAAAAAGAAATAGGACCAGGAGTAAACTACATAAACCATGAAGTCCACTCCATCAATCAGTATGATTCTGGCTGATGTTTGGTTTCAAATCTATTGGTTGCATTTTCCCTAATGATCAACTCAGTCTTGATTTTGAGGAGTTTCATGGAGGGTTTCTGTCTGTAAGCTTTAGCAAGTTATCTCATGCAATTCTCTGCAGATCACCTTATTATGCATTGACCATGCCTCTGTGTTGCACCATTCGTGCTATTGTACCAATGGGGGAATTACTTGTTACTAATGAAACCTGTCAGAATTTCTGGTGTGGGTGCCATTTTTAATGTTCAGCTGTGCACTTGGTGAAGTACAGTCAGTCAGGAGCTGCTCATCACAGTGCACACATTGGCAGTGAGAAAGAAAAGCTTCTGAGGGCTCATACATGGTATGGGTGACACTTCATTACAAATACATTCTGAATTTGTGAATGTATTGCTCACTCGTCTGATCATCTATATTGTTATTGCTGCTACAAGAATCAAGCTGTGCAGATTGTCCATCCATGGCGCAACACCATCTTAGAACACTGTCTAAAGAAGCATTACACTTACCTTCATGCTTAGTGTAAAATAACATCTTCTCATTGTTCGACATGGGAAAGTACATATGCTAGAAAATCTACAAATGATTGAGACATTCACCTTTATACAGCAACTACAAAAGCGAAGTATTAATCAGCCATCAGAGCAAAGATCCTTATGATTATCCAATGAAATATATCTTCTGCTGACGCCATGAAGACTTATTTGTATTTACTCGTTCACAGCATCTTGAACTTGTTGCGAGGCAGCATTTGTTCACCATTCCTGGTTCCCCAGAGGACATTTAAAAGCCAACCACAATGCTATGAGTTTGAAATTCTGTAGACCAGACTGGTTAAGAATGGCAGACTTTCTTTCTTAAAGGACATTAGTGAACCAGATAGGCTTTTATGACAATTGATAATGGTTACATTGTCTCCATTAGGCCAGCTCTTTATTCCAATTTTTGTTGAATTTAAATTTCACCATCTGTCCTGGTGGGATTAAAACACATGTTGTTGTGGTTCTGTTCGCCGAGCTGTAAGTTTTTGTTGCAAACGTTTCGTCCCCTGGCTAGGCGACATCATCAGTGCTTGGGAGCCTCCTGCGAAGCGCTTCTTTGATGTTTCCTCCGGTGTTTATAGTGGTCTGTCCCTGCCGCTTCCGGTTGTCAGTTTCAGCTGTCCGCGACAACCGGAAGCGGCAGGGACAGACCACTATAAACACCGGAGGAAACATCAAAGAAGCGCTTCACAGGAGGCTCCCAAGCACTGATGATGTCGCCTAGCCAGGGGACGAAACGTTTGCAACAAAAACTTCCAGCTCGGCGAACAGAACCACAACAACGAGCACCCGAGCTACAAATCTTCGCACAAACTTTAAAACACATGTCCCTAGTCCATTGGCCTGGGGTTCTGGATTGTTGGTCCAGTGACACTACCACAACTTCCCTGCCAAGTACAAAGGTTTGAGCTTTGAGTTTGACTGGACAGTCCGGGTTTTCAGTCCAGCTCTGTCATTTACCTACTCCCTCAGAAAGAACAATTGCATTGCGCAATTACACCTACTTGGAGGATTCAGAATTAAGCTGGAGTGGGACCTTTCACAGTGAAGCAGAGCAGTTTTAAGTTTTGTGGAATTGGTTCCTGTCAAGTGCTGCCACTAAGCCTTCTTCCTACTCTTCTTGAACAACCATTTTAATGAGTTCCGAACAGGGATCTTCCTTTCTACACTGGGCCCATTTGTTTAACAGTGGTAGAGGATGAGTTACTACTCAGTCTCAACAAGAAGAAATACTTGTCTTGACGTGACAGTAAGTACAAGATAAATAATCTGAATTAAGTTTGACAAACCAATCAGAGGACATTGATAACGCATCTATCTCCTTTGTGTTCTTGATCAAGACTCCTCTTTTCCTCACCCAAAACTTGTGGCATCATCAAGGCAGGGGCTTTACCTGGTTCAATGGAGAGGTTATACCAGGAGTGGCATCAAACATACTATTTGAACCATTATATTACACAACAGGAACTGAGTTCAAGATGGCTGAGATTTATTGTTATTCATTGGGTGTTCATGATTAACTGTATATAAAATATGAGAATAGGGATGCCAACATTTAGTGTCAAGAATGCACTGTAAGTAACAGGTACATATGATACTGTGTGTACCTGTAAGCTGCAAAGCAAGCACAGAATGTGATAAAGTTATTGGAAGGTCAGCCAGGCAAGGTAATGGTCGTGGAGTCAGACAATGGTTGATTTGTTTTAGAAATCATTAAACATGACTTCCACCTCACAATTTGCAATTATCTGAAGCTATGGATTCATAAAGCTGTCAAAGTTATATGCTTGGAGAACAGCTCCTTGTAGGGAAGCTTTATTCAATAAAACAAGAGTTGTGGAAGGTTAATTTGTCAGACAGTTCTAATGTCACAGTCTCCCTGACTCCTGGTGTGCTTCCTTTACTAGAAGTCAAGCTGTTATCTGAATTCCAGAAGCTGCCTGACACATTGTTGCTTCATTCCATTTCCTGAGTTGGAAACCATGCCTGGGGTGTTGAAAAGGTATTGGATACAGGCAGCCATCACATTGCCAAATGCTACGCCAAGAAAGAGGCCCCCAGATAACATAGGAAGGAGCAGCCTTATAACAGCAGCTGTCAACCATTACCTGCAGATATGCAAAAGAAAAGCAGTTTGGTTGCAATTCAGTCCTACGCTCCTGATCTTTGGAAATTTGGTGCAGAGGGGTGTGGACAGTAAGGAAGACCTCCTTGTGGGTCTGCTCCTCAGCCTGGTCCAGGCAGTGGGCTGTGGGGAGTTCATATCTGCTGACCGTCTGCCCCTCTTCTGTGTTTATTTTTGTGTCCAGGTGTTCTCGGAAATGGAGCACGTGGTGTTGACCAATGCTCTTGGTGCCTTTAGTTAGAGGTGGGCAATACGAAGAATATACTCTTCATCTCACGCTCCAACTCCATTTTGATTTAGTCCCTTCCTGCTCTCCCTACATGCCCTTCACTTTTGGTGGTTTGTATTGCCCGTGATGGACCATGCCGGTAAATTTTGAATTGGCTTCACAGGTGTTTTTACTGGTGGTGCATACCAGTTGAAAAAAAATGTCCAGGGTGTTTGGTGGTGAGTAGGTTGTTCAGTTGTTTGTGATAACACTTGTGAGTAGAGAGAGAAAAAAACAAAAGCAGTCCTTGGAGGGTCTTGTGATCCAGTGGTAGTATCCCTGCCTTGAAGGAAGGTGGTCTGAGTTCTAGTCCAATCTGCTCCAGTGGTGTATTGTAAAATTTGCAAACAGATCAATTAGAAAATATAAAAGAGGGACTGTCATGCTATTTTTATTCAGTTGCAAAATACAAATTGCAAAATGTTTTTGAACAACTGTAGTTCATTTTAGTCTATAAGTTGGACATGATGCTTGTGGGAATGGAGCTTTTTGTTTATGCATTCGGAGGATAATGGCGTTGTTGGCTAGGTTAGAATTTATTGCCCAGAGGGCAGTTAAGCATCAACTATATCCCTGCAGGTCTGGAGTCATGTGTAGGCCAGACCGGGTAATGCAAGGCAGATTTCCTTCCCTGTGGGACATCAGTGAACCAGATAGTTTTTATTTCTAAAATGGATTCATGATCATTACTAGACTCTTAATTCCAGATTTTTATTGAAATCAAATTCCACCACCTGCTGGCAGGATTTGAACCTAGGTCCCTGGAACATTACCTCAGACTCTGGAGAACAGTCCAGCAATGATACAATTACACTATCACCTTCCCGTTAACTGGTTGTTAACTGATTGTTCTTTGAAATAGCTGTCAATTACTTGATTGCTTAACTTACTTTTTTTTTCCTGTACTGTGCTATTCTGTGCAAAGAATGCATTCTTTTTTGACCTTTGTCTAAATCCCATGGTTGTTAAATAAAGGATTGGCATCTATTCTGTGTCATTCGTGACAAGGACTATTTGGTCAGTCAGTGGGTTGAAGGTGGGATTTTACTTTCTAAAGTTTATTTAATATGCAAATAATATGTTAGAGTATCATAGAATCAAAAAGATCTGCCAGCACAGAAAAAGTGTCCTCTGGTACATCACATTTGCGAACATCAAAAGCAATCACCTAACTATTCCACCACAACTATTGTAATACCTTAAATTCGAAAACTTTTCCAAAAGTGATGAACAAAAATACACCAAGTGAGAAGCTTTTGTACATGCAACTTGCATTCTGGAGCTCTGGATATTGATGATAGGAGGCTCAAACTTTCATTTCATAGCGTGGCTGACCAGAATTTCTCCCACTTGTACTGCTTGCCATTGGCATGTATTCAAAGGACTTGCAGGTCCATTCAACCTGTGTGCTCGTGTTATGATCCATTTATTGGCGATTACGTCCTTTGGTGGAACTCCAACTTGGACCTTTTTGCTTGGAGGCAGGGAATTCCGACTACAGATTATTTCTCTTGAATAAAATTCAATGAGTGTAAGATATTTAGAAAAAAGGAGTTTTTTTTCCCCCAGGAAAATCCAGTAAGTCACAAATTAGAACATAGAACATAGAACTAATTATGTGCACAAAGAACAAATTATGTACACAAAATTAATCCTAGATACTTAGAATGGCATGGCTAACAGGGAAATTACACAAATATCTTCACTCTAGTCAGGATTTATAACATTCCATTGGTGTAACGCATCTTTGGTGCTGAGCAGTTACACTTTGGTACATAATAACCTTATGGATTTGTGGTGCTTATTTACACAGGGAATGGAAACTATACAATTTCAATGCATCAGACATTCACCATTGCATTGTCAGTCCCTGTGCACATCTCAAATGGCAAAGCATTTCATGTCTCAGCACTCCAGATTGATAAGCACAGAAATTAATCCATTCCCCTGAGGAGAATGCTCCAATTATATGAAAAATTCCAATTCTCCTGTGCATACTTCATGAAGCAATGGTTAATGTATAGTCAGTAACAGAAGTGTAAGGGTTCCAATCATAACAACTTAGAGAAAGCACTTCAGCATCAAGAGGTTTACAATATCACCAGCATCATTTGGCAGCATTACAGCATGTAAATACACATCAAACTGACTGTTACTCTACATATAATAATCAACAATCTTCTATTCAGATCTGAGCCTCACTTTGCTTTTGTCTGTCAATCTCGATTGCACAAAACTGACCCAGTGCAAACGTTCTTCTTTAACTCCTTATTTGTTTTCACTATAGGTGTTTATCCCATACACCCTTCCAGTACAAATGCTTCCATCCCACCCCAACAGCTCTTCATTCTTCAAATGAATCAACTCTTGACTGGAATCAAATTCAAATATTTACAAAACCAAAGTTTATGTTTCCAAGACCTAGAACTTTGAGCAACAATTCAACTGTCAGCAATGGTCACCAGATAGTGAAAAGGAGAGGAAATCCCACCCAATATTCCCCTTTCCAAAGTGGCATAATTTGCACTTCATAAGCCAAAGATCAACTATAACATGGAATTGGCATTATTCTGCATTGCAGACCTTACACCAATGGCAGTGTATGCCTCAGACCCTGCCTTTCTGCATGGTTTGGCTCCTGACAAATTTGTGTATGACAAAACTTTAAAGCACTGGAAGCAATGAGGCCAACAGTGTCAAAATTCAAAAAGATATAGACATGTTGATGGAGAAGGCAAAAAGTAGTAGATGAAATTCCATGCACAGAAGCATGAAATAATTCAGTATGGGGGGAAGAATGCAGAACAGCAAAAAGGAGAATAAAGAACATAATAATTAATGGAATGCAAGATGACCGTGACTAGTGTGGATATGTGCACAAATCACTGAATGTGGAAAGAAATGTTTATCAATTTGTAATCGAGTACAAAAGCAAGGACATTGTGTAAAACCTATATAAGCACTGGTTCAGTCCTAACTGGAATATGGTGTCCAGTTCTGGGCACCACATTCTTGAAAGGATTTGAAAGTACAGAAGAGGGCAAGGGAAACATTAATGAGAATGATTCAAGGAATAGGAGATTCCAGTTTTAGATAGATTGGAAAAATGTGCAATGCTCTCCATGGAGAAGGTTGAGATGAGGCACTCAAAATCACCAGGAGTAGATAGGCAGAAATTGCTCCCATTTTTGAGAACAAGAGGGCGCAGACAAAAGAAACATTGGTAACATGAGGAACAACCTTTTTTTTCCAGCAGTGCATTTGGAATACACTGACTGAGAGCATGGTAAAGGCAGGTTCAATCGAGGGGGTCAAAAAAGAATTGGACCATTAGTTGAAAAAGAGAGACTTGCAGGGCCAAAAGAAAAAGGCAGAGAGTGCCACTCAGTGAAGTTCTTCTTCAAAGCTTTGGACTTTAACCATTGCTTAATTCTAGAACATCTTACCTTAGCTGTAGTCTCCCGGGTTCACCTCAACTCGGCCGCTGCTCCCACTCTGTTTAATCTTTTTGACGCTTTGAAGGGGTTGTGTAAACATTGTCCTGTGAGTTGATTAAATCACCACCATGAATGCAAGAAGTAGCTTTGATGCCTTCAGATGTGCCGCTTTTTCATTATTCATTTGTTACTGTAGAAGAGAGTGGGATAGTACTGAGAGAAAAGACAATACAGTAAAAGAGCATGAATATGCATGTGAAACAAAATCCGAGAATAATTATATTCAGAGTTAGAGAGCTAAGTGTGTGCTTGCAATTTGTCGGTACATGATGTAGCAAAGCAGTTGGTTTTGCTGCATTCCTGAGAATTAATTTCCTGTGGTGAGAGGAAAGATTTTCTAGACTTGCATCTTGCTGATGGATTTACAAAGTCAGAAATCACATGACACCAGGTTATAGTCCAACAGGTTTATTTGAAATCACAAGCTTTTGGAGCATAGCCTCTGCATCAGGTGAATTGGTTACATTCCCCCGTTTGCATGGCGGTCAGTGCAAAGATATGCATCTAAAGTTCAGAAACTTCTCTAAAGGAGACAATGACGAGCCTGCATCAACATGTTGAGGCCTGATGCTTCCAAGATATTGGTCTTGTGACCTCATTGTTATGGAGCCTGTGCTACAGACTGCCTCCTCCTCCCACTGGTTAAGTCTAAAACAGAATCAGGGCCAACTCTGCAAGTAAACTCAACGAATGGTCAGGGTGTAATGTGTTTACTTTCTCCACATGGAGAACAAACTTTCAAAATTTTCTGTGCAAGTCTCTGAACAAACAGGATTGTTGGTATACATGGGAATGCTGCAGAATTGTCAAAAGAATGAAAGAGGGTCACATTTTGATGGTACCTTTCACAACAACACTACATACAGAATCTGTCCAATGAATCACTAAACTGCAGGTAGTGCTCCCTGCATTAAGTATAATGACAAGCATCTTAAGGGAACAAAGCTGGCTGGACCAAGCTCCAATGAGTCAGTGAAGAGCTGACCGTTGGGATTCTCAGCATATCACAAACTGCCATACCAAAGTCTTGACCTGACAGTTGCTGCTAGCCAATCAAATGCTGGCAGCCTTTGTGACCTGGAAATCCAGGCTGCAAAGCCACGAAGCGCGGCAGTAACAAGTAGGTGAGTTAATTTTGTTTTAGGGAATCATGGTTTAAGGAAGTCACCCCCGTTGCTTCCCATGCATGTCTCCGTTTGCCCTCAGGTTGAATCTAATGGACATCTCCACTTTCGTGGTTTCCTTGCCTCTTACCTGCAGGGAGGAGATATACTTGGGTTGAGGTGATGGGCTGAGGTCCTTAAGTAGCTATAAACTGGTCACTTAAGCATCTTAATTAGTAGGAAGTCAGAAATGTCTCCCACGGACCTTCCAGTTCAAAACTTATAGCTGAGGTGTTAGGAACTAGCCACTTTGGCATGGCTATTTTCCCAATACATTACCCCCACCTCCTACTCTCAGAAGAGGAAACTAGCTATTTTGACACAGCTTTTTTTGCAATACATTACCCCCACCTCCTCCTCTCAAAAGAGGAAACCCCCATCCACTTCCAATGTAGGAAATGCTGCATTTTCATACAAGGTCCTCGAAACACAACCAGATGTTTTATTTTAGTGATGTTGGTTCAGAAAGAAATATTGGCTGCAATTCTAGGGATAATTTTCTGTGAACTGTGATTAACCTTTCAAAGAGAATGCAGCTGTGCATGCTCCTGATGTACATCGACATCCACTGTAAATATGGGCCCAAAGATCAGTGAACTGCCGCCAGATTTCTAATGCATTTTTCCCATTTTGACATGACTGCAAAATTCTCAAGTGAACATAGAATGCTCAATTTCTATTGGCATAAATTGACAGTATGTAAATTGCATTCAGAATCATAGAGTCATAGAGATGAACAGCACGGAAACAGACCCTTCGGTCCAACTCATCCATGCTGACGAGGTATCCTAACATAATCTAGTCCTATTTGCCAGCACTTAGCCCATATCACTGTAAGTGTGTTGCTGGAAAGGTGCAGCAGGTCAGGCAGCATCTGACGAGCAGGAAAATCGATGTTTCGGGCCGGAACCCTTAATCAGGAATTCCTGCTCCTCAGATGCTGTCTGACCTGCTGTGCTTCTCCAGCAATACACTGTCAACATCTGCAGACCTCACTGTCCCCATATCTCTGTAAACCCATCCAATTGCCTTTTAAATGCTGTAATTGTACCAGCCTCCACCACTTCCTCTGGCAGCTCATTCCATATAAGCATCTCCAACTGCGTGAAAAAGTTGCCCCATAGGTCTCTTTTATATTTTTTCCCTCTCACCCTAAACCTATGCCCTCTAGTTCTAAACTCCCCCACACCAAGAAAAGACCTTGTCTATTTATCCTATCCATGCCCCTCATGATTTTATAAACCTCTATAAGGTCACCCCTCAGCCTCTGATGCTCCAGGTAAAACAGCCCCAGCCTGTTCATTCTCTCCTGATAGCTCAAATCCTTCAACCCTGGCAACATTCTTGTAAATCTTTTCTGAACCCTTTCAACTTTCACAATATCCTTCCGATAGGAAAAAGACCAGAATTGCATGCAATATTCCAAAAGTGGCCTAACCAATGTCCTATACAGCAGCAACATGACCTCCCAAATCCTATACTTAATGCTCTGATTAATAAATGAACGCATAGCAAACACCTTCTTCACTATCCTATCTATTTGCGACTCTACTTTCAAGGAACTATGAACCTGCACTCCAAGGTCTCTTTGTTCAGCAACTCCCAGGACCTTGCCAATAAGTGTATAAGTCCCGCTCTGATTTGTTTTTCCAAAATGCAGCACCTCATCTGCCACTCCTCAGCCCATTGGCCCATCTGATCAAGATCCCATTGTAATCTGAAATAATCATGAAAAACAGTGGAACA
The DNA here is from genome assembly GCF_004010195.1 of Chiloscyllium plagiosum. Taxonomy (NCBI): domain Eukaryota; kingdom Metazoa; phylum Chordata; class Chondrichthyes; order Orectolobiformes; family Hemiscylliidae; genus Chiloscyllium; species Chiloscyllium plagiosum. The sequence goes on from NC_057713.1 coordinate 23,117,393, forward strand.
GCATTGATTCTTGTGGCACACTGCTGGTCACAGACCTCCAATCTGAAAAGCTACCCTCCACCACCACCCTGTCTTCTACCTTTGAGCCAGTCTGTATCCAAATGGCTAGTTCTCCCTGTATTCCATGAAATCTAATCTTGCTAACCAGTCTCCCATGAGGAACCTTGTTGAATGTCTTACTGAAGTCCATGTAGAGCACGTCTACCACTCTGCCCTCATCAATTCACTTTGTTACTTCTTCAAAAAACTCAATAAATTTCATGAGACATGATTTCCCATGCAAACAAACCTTGGTTACTATCCTTAAGCAGTCCTTGCCTTCCAAATACTTGCAAATCCTGTCCCTTGGGATGCCCTCCAACAAGTTGCCCACCATGGATGTCAGGCTCACCAGTCTGTAGTTCCCTGGCTTTTCCTTACCACTTTTCTTAAACAGTGGCACCAGGTTAGCTGCCAGCCTTCTGGCACCTCACCTGTGACTATCGATGATACAAATATCTCAGCAAGGCGCCCAGCAATCACGCTCCTATCTTCCCACAGAGTTCTAAGGTACACCTGATCAGTCCTGTGGATTTATCCACTTTTATGTGCTTCAAGACTTCCAGCTCCTCCTCCTCTGTCAAATGGACATTTTTCAAGATGTCACCATCTATTTCCCCACATTCAAAGGCAACTGAAATTGGACACAATGACTGAAGGATGGCTGTGAAACATGAACTGTTGTGCTTCAGCACCTTCAGGCGAGAAGGGAAGAAAGTTCAAACAAAGGAAATGCAAAGTTTTAGATAGGTCTTCTTTCTAGGGTATTTATGATGTCAGAGCTTAGGTTTTTATCTTTGTATTTGCTCTATGTATTCTGGAATCTGCAGGGGTGTCAATAAAGGAAATTAGAGACTATGAGGCAAAATGCACTGTCTGCTCATTTCTACTCTCTCTTAGTTGCACATACACACACCCACTCATCAAGCAGAAGGCTCACAAGGTTTCATGAATCTCACACATTATGACAGCAACCTATTTTATGTAAGCACCATTGTCTCTTCTCCAGACTACAGCAGATGCACATATTCATACCCTAATATTTAGTTTGTGCTCTCATTATTTTGAGATTCTGCGCCCTCCCTCAATCTCTGAGCTAATTTAATTATTTTCAATAAAAAACAAATGAAGTGTAATACAGAATTATTAACAATTATGAACAATTGTTCTGATTTAATGAATTAACAAGGATATGTGGCAATTATTAGAATGGTTCCTTTGAGTGGAACAGTCCTACATCTCTGTGATCACTTGTTCAGCTCTGTGTAATGTTCATAAGCAGGCATATGGATTTAAGATTTCAGTAATATTGCAGTCTCAGTTTTTAGCTAACTCTTTGTGAGTCATTCCCCACTCATATTTTAAAATAGTTGTCTCATCTTGGAAGAGGATGAGGAGAAGAAGCAGAATTTTAACTGTCTGCTAGGCAGGCTATGAGTGCCCCCTACTGATGGAACTCTGTTGTAGTAAATGACTGTGTTGTCCGAGTATAGTGTGATTGTGCTGCTCGCAGCTGGCATATTTTATACATAATATAATCTGGTAATGGTATCTTGTAATTGACAGTGCTACCATATTTTTGTTAAACAAGTAGAGAAAGTTACTTTAAAACTATTTTGGAATGTATTGTGGCTTACCTTGTTAAAATTAGTTTGCAATAAATGATGAAACATCTCCTGATCATTTAATCAGCTATTTGAGGGCGACAAGGTTGCTTGATGGTTAGCACTGCTATCTCACGGTGCCAGGAACCTCGGTTCAATTCCACCTCTGGATGACTGTCTGTACGGAGTTTACACATTCTCCCCATGTCTGCATGGATTTCCTCCCACAGTGCAAATCTGTGCGGGTTAGGTGGAATGGCCATGCTAAATTGCCAATAGTGTGCAGCCTAGGTGAACGAGCCATGGGAACTCTGGGGTCATAAGGATGGGGTGGGTCTGGATGGGATGCTCTTTGGTGGGGAGATGTGGACTTGATGGGCCAAATGGCCTGTTTCCACATTGTACGGATTCTATAAAAACACTTTGATTGTTGGTTGCAGTTTAATAGAAACATTACATTTTTAGTTAAACAAAATGCATTATTTAACAGAAGCTTGGGCTATTTAAAGATATGTATTCCTCCAATTATTTTTATTACACTTTTTCAATGCTGGCCGCTTATTTTTATATTAACGTAGTAAGAAATCTCAACGTGCTTCATAGAGATGGAAACCAAAAGATACATATCTTCGGAACAATAGCAAGAGATATTATAAAATACGTGACAAAATTACAGCACTTATAAGTTCTTCCTCAACCTGACTTTTCTTCACTGGGTCAAAATTCTGGAACTCAGTCCCGAATACCATTGTCAGTGTACATACACTCAATTGCCTGTAATTGTTCAGGATGACAGCTTGTCACAATCTTCTCAAAGGTAATTAGGGGTAGATAATAAATGCTGGGCCAGCCAGCGACTCCCACATCCTCTGAATAAATAAAAATTAAACTTTTTCAAAGCGATAGTTTTCAGGGAGGTTCATAAAGGAGAAAAGAGTTTAGAGAGAAAATTTCAGTGCACTGTCCCCAGGCAGTTGAAGGCAAGATTGTCAATATTGGGATGAAGGGATGAAGAATACAGACAAGATCAGATCAGTAAATGGAGAGTTAGTGGTTGATGTGGGGGCAAGTGTGCAAGTTGTTGGCGGTAGCTGTAGAAGTCTTGATATTTACAGAAGTGAGGAAAGTGAGACACTGAACTGATTTACGAAGAAGGGATTTAAATACAGAGATTAACAAAAAACTTTTAGGCCTCAGGAGATTCTCAGCCAGCAAGCTAATGGATGAGCAGAAATTGATGCAAGATTGGACACAGGTTGCAGACGTTTGGCCAGTTATCGGAGGATGGTGGAATCTATCCAGCAGAACACAATCTTGCAATATTTGAGCCTGAGTTTGATAAAGGTATGAGTAGGGGAATGAGACCATGTTGTATGATGAATGAACATTGGCCATTACCACAGAAAAGTTAGTATCTTATTTGAAAGGTGACAACTCCAACAATCCAGCCCTCCCAGAATATGGCAGTCTGAATTATGATAAGTATTCAACACAGCTTGATATCAATCTTTTTATTTTCATTTGTTCACTGAATGTGGATGCTGCAGGCTACAGTCTAGCATTTCTTGATCATCCTTAATTGCCCTGGAGAAGATTATTGTAAGCCAACTTCATCAATCATTGAAGTTCACAGGGATGGGTAGGCAAACCCACAACATTGTTAAAGCAGGAGGAAGTTCCAGGATTCTGACCCAATGGCAGAGTAAGAATGCCAATGTATATTAAACCGAGGGTTGTATGTGGTTCAGTGGTGAAACTGTGGGTAATGATGTCACCTAAGATAAAGGAGACCAATGAATGTTTGCCCTAGTGAAGGATTGATGGGCATCACAAATAAATTACACACCTGTCTATTAGCATCCTTCCATCTGTAAGATAATGGACAAAATTTGCAAGGTTATGCCACAAGGCTCAAGCTCATCATAAGAAGTTGCCAAATAATGTTGTGAGTTATTTTTGCCATTGATGCCTTTCACCAAGCTTCTGTAGCTACCAGCCATTGTTGTATTACTGCCAGCCCACACAAGTTGTTGCTATTTATTTTGCCAGCTGGTGACTTGCACTGTAGTAATTAATGTTTAGGGCCTTCACGTCGTGCTTGCTAGCATCCATGAAGTGGGAACTCAGGCCCTCCACTGTTATGGTATCATCTTGGGTACGCGACCATCTTCTATCCTGCAGACATGTCCAGTCCATTGAAGCTGTCTCTCTTTCATTATTGCCAACAAGCTTGGCAGCATTGCCTTTGACAACACTGTATATTTGTAACTTTGTCCTAGTGGGATATATCCATGATATATATAAATGTTGAAGTGAAAATAAATCATCTAAAACAGAAATACACTGTAAGTCAGTCAGCACCTGAAACAGTAATGTGAACCTTGATCAGTTTTTGTTTCTTTCTAAGTCTTTTCTACTTATTATATGCCAGGGAATTCCAAAGACTTGAATTTCAAATATGTTATGCATTATAAAGCATTCCCAAGACAGACACAACACAGTTAACTTCATGGAAACAATGCATTGACTGCTCACAATGTGGTCTTCGCTACATTGGAGTATCGAAGCATAGACTGGGTAACCACTTCACAGAACATTTGTGTTCTGTTCGCAAGAAAGACCCTGAAATTCTTGTTGCCTGTCACTTGAACACACCACCCTGTTCCCTGGCCAATATCTCTGTCTCATATTTGCTGCAGTGTTCAATTGAAGCTCAGTGTAAGAACAGTGTCTCATTTCCCACTCGTGGACACTGCAGCCTTCCGGATTTAATATCAACTGCAATAACTTTCGGGCTTGAGCTCGCCCATGTCATTACCCCCAACTCTTAAAGACCAGACCTTGTTATCACATAGCCTGCTATAACACAATCTATTGTTAGCCCCATTAATAGCTATTCAGTCTCCTAGCTAGGTCATTATCCACTCCTTTGTTTGTCCAACTTCTCTTCTCTACCTTTGGGTTCTATCCACAACTATCATTTACTCCTTACCCTTCCCCATTCCATCTTCTGCAGATAAATCTACAGTTTCCTAGATACCATCAGTTCTGAGGAAAGGTTATTTGACCTGAAACATTAACACCAATTCCTCGCTACAGAAGCTGACAGCAATTTCTATTTTTGTTGTGATTTACAGAGTCCAAAGTTCTTTAGGTCATGGGCACAATGATGTTTCATCTCATTTGATGCAATCCGAACCCAACCAAGAATATTAATCTGTCTCCATTATAATGCTGAACAGTTGTCCTTGCTCACCTAGCACTTTCTAAATCGATTTTTTTTTCATATCATTTTCATTTATATTTTGCAATTAAACTACTAGCTCAGAAAACCTACTAGCTCTTGCACATCCTCAACTTATTTTATTTATTCATGGGATGTAGGTGTCGTTACTCCCAGCATTTACTACCCATTCTTAATTGTACTTGAGAAGGTGGTGATGAGCTGCCATCTTGAAATGCTGCATTCCCTGTGACCCACTATGTCATTAAGAAGGTAATTCCAAGATTTTGACCTGGTGGTATTGAAGGAATGGCAGTATATTTCCAAGGCGGGATGATGAGTGGCTTGGAGGGGAACTTTCAGCTTGATTTTATCCTTCTGTTTCTGCTATCCTTGGCCTTCTAGATGGTAATGGTTGTGGGTTTGGAATGTGCTAAGGAGCCTTGGTGAATTTCTGCAGTGCATCTTGTAGGCGGTACACAATGCTGCTACTGAGGTGGTGAAAGGCATGGATATTTGTGACTGTGGTGCCAATCAAGCAGGCTGCTTTGTCCTGGACGCTGTCAAGCTTCTTGAGCATTGTTGAAGATGCACTCATCAAGGCAATGGAGTGTATTTCATCATACTTTTGACTTGTGCCTTGTAGTTAGCGGACAGATTTTGGAAATGGCTTGCTTGCTACAGCATTCCTAGCCTCTGACCTGCTCTTGTAGTGACCTCATCCAGATGATACAGTTACCTTAAGAAGGTCAAGGCTTGTGATTTTTTTTTTTACCAATTATTGCGCTTGTGTCTTCCTGTCTGAGGTTTAAATCAACATATTTGAATTCAGCGAACAGATGGAGCAACAATTAACAATATTTTAATCTAAAATGTGTTCAATTTTGAGTTAATAAATTAAAATGTTACTAAATTCAGGTTACTATGAAGCACAGTAAAATACCAGCGTGAGAGTGCAGATGCTTAAAATGCTTTTGTGGCTAAGGGTGAAAGCAAGGAACCAAATGTTCAGTAACCACCAGCCTTTTAATTCCAGTGACATACAATGCTTTACTGAATGCAGCATTATTAGTGAACAAAAAGAAGACCCAATATAATTAATAATGAACAATTTTATTACTTGTGTCTTGTTGACCTCCAATGGCAGGTGCGACTTTTTCCTCCTCAATTCAGGCTAATAGAGTTTTCAAAACTGATGCTTTAAGGAAGTCGTCTTACTTTAAAATCGTGCATGTGTGTGACAAGCAGACAAATGGCTCACACTAACTCCTATAATCCACCATCTATGTGGCTTAAAGACTCTAAAAGGGATCAGTGAGTTGAATCTTTATCACAAATGATTACCATAATGCATCTGGCTAATGCTTTGAGATTTACATTCCGTTCCTTTGAGTGTTCTGTTCAGTAGCAGTTCAGAAACAGGACAGGCATCGCAAAACACTTTGAGTGAAACAATTAGAGTGGGGTCCAGTGTTTGAATGGCAGTAAATGGAAGAATAGGAACATTTCCAGCAAAGAAACAGTCAGGCTTTGTACAGAGGTGGAACTTTGCAGTATTCAACTAGCCATCCAGAACAACTGTATGTTGCATTCACATGTATTTTTCCCATAGCCTAAAGATGGTTAACTCATTCACAACTGTTAAAAAGACGCTGGAGAAAAGCTTTTGAATAGCAAGTTTTTTTTTGAGATGAAGTATATTAAATTCAAAGATTAACTTAGATTGAATAATTTTTTAATGCACTACTGATTTATTTATTCCATATTTCAGATAAATGATTGCAAAGGGATTTTACATTGAGCTATTTCAAAAAAATATTCAAGTAGATTAATCCAATGACCAAGATATCCTAGTATCAATAGATGTCTCCCAAGTTTTAAATTCTTCACTCATCATTTTTCACAACAGATGAAAGGCAAAGACATTTTGCTTGGCTGTTTAGCGAATGTTTAACTTTTTCTGAAAGACACTGTCAGGTCCTAGATTCTTAATATGTCCTGTATACTAAAAGCAGGACATCCAACCCAGTTAAATAATCCACCAACACTCCACTTTCGACCATCAGTAAAGTGTTAGAAAGTCTATCAATTATACTATCAAGCTGCACTTGCTCGGCTAGAACACTGCTCACTAATGATCAGTTTTGGATTTCATTAGAGCCTCTCAGCTCCTGACCTCATTACAATCTTGATTCAAACATCGACAATAGATAGAATTCCAGAGGTGAGGTTAGAGTTATTGCCCTTGACATCAAGGCCTCATTTAACTGAGTGTGGCATCAACAAACTCAAGAAAAACTCGAGTAAATGTGAATAAGGAAGAAAGCGCTCTGTTGGTGGGAGTCATACCTACCACAAAGGAAATGTCTGCAGTTGTTGGACATCAATCATTTCAGCTCCTGAATAACTCTACAAGAGTTCCATAAGGTAGTGTATTTTGCTCAACTATCTTCAGCTACTTCATTAATGATTTTCCTCCATCATAACTTCAGAGGTGAGGATGATTGCAAAATGTTAGGCACCATTTAAGCTCAGAGTTACTGAAGCAGTCAGTAATGCAACAAGACCTGGACTAATCCAGGCTTGGTGGACAGGGTAGCAAGCAACATTCATGCCTCCACAAATACCAGGAAATGACCATCCTAACAAGAATGGTTTTATGCCTGCAAGTTGTCCCAGAATAATCTCAACCCATCCATTCAAAAACACAATAGACTATAATTTGCAACTTTAAACAGAGGTGTAACTATCCAGGCAATGAGTTGTGGATAGGAGAAGAATTAGGAATGAAGACCAAGAGCATGGTCAAAGAGGATAGCTTTGAAAAAAAAATCATCAAAAGAGGGCAGGATGTAAGCTTTTGAAAAGGACATTCCAGAGTATGGAAATATTGCACTTAAAGGCTCTGAGACTGAAGTTAGAGTGGACAGAGACATGAAGATGCAAAGGTTAGAGTCAAGATCATGCTGACGTACAAAGTAATTAATTTCAAAAGAGGGTTAGGGCTTGGAGAAATTTGAATATCAGGAAGAACATTTGGAAATTAATATACTATGGAATAGGTCTTTAATAAGGTTGGTGAAGACCAAAGTAATGAAAGAACTGGGCTAAGTCTATTGATATCGGAGTTTAGAATGTGTTACAACTCATCATGGTTGAAGAAGTGTAGATGGGAGAATTAAATAAATTGAACCTGACAAAGATAGAAAGTGTGGATCAGCAATGTCAGGGTGACATGAAGCATAGTAAGGATTCCAACAAGAAGAATAAATGTCACTGTGAACTGGTGACAGAAATGGTAAAGAAAACTTTCCACATGATTTCGGCAGTGCACATTCTGAGGGATCCTTTGGGGAAATGAGATTCTATTAAATCATGGAGAAATTCAACTAGCACTTTAAAAAAAATTCTATGATCTTTTTCTTTAATTAATTAATTGTGAAATATAAACTCACAAACATTGTTTCCAAAGGTAGCTGGTTGGAGAGTGATATCCTAGCAATCAACAGTATTCAGAGCATCAAATATTTGAGCCCACACAAAACATCCCCACCAAGGACATGACAGAGGGGATTCCTTTTGAAAGAAATGTGTATCTGTTCAATTTTAATATGATTCAGTTAGTTTTCAGGTGAAAGTAACCTTGTTATTTCCCTTTTAATTCTTATCTTCCTATTACCTAGCCAACACAAAGAAATAGAATGTATCAGCACCTTATAATTATAAAACTTCTATGGCTCCTTGATATATTTTGTTAATCTTCTGACGTAGCATACAAAAGATAAACTATTGATTTACGGTAACTTCCTGCAAACAGCCTCAATGATTCACTCACAATTGATCTTAATTGGAATTATCATTATTACCCTCTGTTTATTTGCATCAAAATTACAATCGAGGTTCATCAGCCCTACATAGTGCTGAGTGACAGTTTTATACCTTGCTCATTTTGAAGTTGTTATCTCATTTTGCAGAGATGTCAACAGTGAGCTAATTGCAAGTATAACATTTGAGTTCTGAGTCATATACCCATGGGGATGAGAAAGGAAGAGACAGCTGCAACTTTCAACATAGACAGCAGCAATAGAAAAGGTAGAGACTAAGCTCTGTATAACAAAGGACTAACATTTAACTTAACTTTCACTATCACCAGTCTTTGTGCCTGGTTTCTATTGCGATTTAGTTCTCTCTCTCATTATCTGGTAGAAGTGTCATTCTTCACCATATAGAGTTAATACAAATATTTGTGTTTTTTTTAGGGTGAGAATTTAAGTAAATGCTAAGTCTGTTATCTAATTCCCCTTAATCTCTGTCTCTCTGATTCTGGCCTATTATATATGCCTCATCTTCCTTTCGTGCTGCTGAATGGTTAGAACTACTTCAGTCAGATTGGTCTCACATTCTGGAACTCAACAAAGAGGTGTGTGCCCACAACTCAGAGTCCCTGTGCCAGGTAGGGGCAGAGAATGGAGCAATACATTTGATCATCAGAATAGCTCAGGGCTTCTCTATCGATAGTGAGGCCAAACTCCTGGAGATGCATTTGCAGCAACATTCAGAGTGAATGCAGGAGTAAATGCAGAACTTATGGAACATGGATCTGACCATTGTATTATTGGTGTAACGATATATGGAATGGATGCCAGTTGTGATTCAGATGGTAGTTTCCTCCAGCGATCAAGTGTGTTGCAAAAGAGCTAAAGCAATTGTAGATAGTATGGAAGGGGGCACAAATTTGAAAGATGTGATGTAATTGGCTCAGAGTGAGGACAGCATTCTAGCTATACCTCTTATTATTTTATTAATTTCTTTGAGGACACCTCTCAACTTCCTATGCTCCGGTGAGAAAAGTCCCAGCCTATTCAGCTGAGTGAACCTTCTCTGGGCTGCCACCAATTCCAGCATATCATCCCTGAGCAGGAGGGTGGAAGAACACAGCAAGCCAGGCAGCATCAGACTTGCTGTGTTTTTCCAGCCTCCTGCTTGTCTACTTCGGATTCCAGCATCTGCAGTTTCTTTGTCTCTAGCATATCATTCCTTAGCTAAGGACTCCAAAAAATGTGCACAGTATTCCAGCTGTGGCCTGACTAGTAGCTTGTATAGTTTTAACAAGACTTCTCTATTTTTATATTTCATTCCTTTAAAATAAAGACCAGCATTCCATTTGCCTTCCCTATTATCGATTTAACTTGTATCCTCATGGTTTTGTGATTTAAGCATAAAGCATTTCAAATTCCTTTGTGTTGTGGCTTTCTGCAGTCTTTCTCCATTTAAGTAATATTCAGCTTCTCTATTCTTCCTGCCAAAGTATATAATCTCACATGTTCCCATAATATATCCCATCAGCCAAGTTTTTTACCCACTCACTTAACCTATTCTTATTGGTCTGTGGGCTCTTTGCATAATCCTCATCACTTGCCTTACAACTTAGTTTTGGGTCAGTTACAAACTTAGTTATAGTACCTTCACTTTCCTCATCTAAGTCACAAATATATATTGTAAATAATTGTGGCCCCAATACTAATCCCTGTGATACTCCACTTTATTAAAAGTTTGTGAGAAGATTTGTAGCTCGGGTGCTCGTTGTTGTGGTTCTGTTCGCCGAGCTGGGAATTTGCGTTGCAGACGTTTCGTCCCCTGTCTAGGTGACATCCTCAGTGCTTGAGAGCCTCCGTTGAAGCGCTTCTGTGATCTTTCCTCTGGCATTTGTAGTGGGCATATGCACTACATAGGACAAACAGGAAGACAGCTAACGGTCCGCATCCATGAAGACCAACTAGCCACGAAACGACATGACCAGCTATCCTTAGTAGCCACACACGCAGATGACAAGCAACATGAATTCGACTGGGACAACACTACTATTATAGGACAAGCCAAACAGAGAACAGCCAGGGAATTCCTAGGGGCATGGCATTCATCCACAGATTCAATCAATAAGCACATCGATCTGGACCCAATATACCGACCACTGCAACGGACAGCTGGAACTGATAACCGGAAGCGGCAGATTCAAACTACTACAAATGCTGGAGGAAAGATCACAGAAGCGCTTCACAGGAGGCTCCCAAGCACTGAGGATGGCACCTAGACAGGAGACGAAACGTTTGCAACACAAATTCCCAGCTTGGCGAACATATTCCACTTATTACAGGTCACCATCCTGAAAACACTCCCCCCTCCAACCCCCAACTTATCCCAAACTCTCTGGCTTTAATTAGTTAGTCAATCTTCTGAGCATGCTAGTACGCTACCTTAAACACCATGGGCTTTTATTTAAGGAGTCTAATGTGTGGTACCTTATCAAACACTTTCTGAAAGTCCAAATATATTAAGTTCAATGCTTACCATTTTATCTATCCTGATTGTTACCTACTAGAAGTATTCTAATACATTGACTAAGTATGATTTCCTCTTCATGAAGACATGCTAACTCTCCTTGATCATATTATGTATTTCTAAATGTTCTGCTATTACATCCTTTACAATGGACCCTAACATTTCCCCATTATACACATTAATCTAACTGGCCTATAGTTACCTGTTTTGTTGTGTTTCCTTCCCATTTTACATTAAGGTGTTACATTGACAATATTCCAACCCTCTGATGCTTTTCTAAAAACTAGGGACTTATTGATATTTCGTCCCATTATTTTCCTTAAAACCTTTTTTCTACTGATAGCTAATATTAGCCATTCTTTCCATATTTGTATATTTAATTTTAAACAAAGGCTTGCTGTTCATCTTAAAATTATTTGCAAAGTCCCTCAAATTTAATCTTCTCTTTCTTTACTTTCTTTTTGATTATGTTTTGTTGGTTTTTGAAGCTCTCTCAATTCTCTGGATTACCAACCACTATTCTTTGCCATGTTGTATGTTTGTTTTTCGATTTTATGTTATCCTTAATTTCCTTGGTTGACTGTATTGGCTTGTACCCTTCCTAGAATCCTTCTTTCCCACTGGAATATATCTTTGCTCTGAGCCATGAACAAATTTTCTAAAACATCTGCCGTTTCTTTCCTAAAACATCTTTGCTTCTTAACTCCTCTCCCAGTCCCATTCTGCCAGCTCTGTCCACATTGCTCTGTAATTACCATTAATTAGGCTTAATACAGTTGTGTATGACTTAAGCCCCTCCCTCTCCAACTGAATGCTAAATTATATGATGTTATGGTTACTGTTTCCTCCAATACCCTGGCATTTTAACGTTGGGAATTATAAACGGCTTCACCCAATCTGATGTCACACAGTTTTGAATGGAGAATTGACGAGTTTGGCTGGAGGCAATGTTGGAGACTGACATGTCCTTTGTGGCTCATGAGAGTCTTTGTAAATGTGCATGACTGGTCAATGTAAGTTGTGCCAAATGCCAGCATGTAATAAACTACTTGTTGTTGTGTTAAGCAAGTGCCTCTTCTAACGAAGATTAAAATAGCAGTGTCAGTGGGAAAAGCTTTGTGGTGCAATTATATCAATATGGAACTAACCCAAGTAGCTGTGATATAGATGATTACAATTTCTGGCAACAAGAGTAATTGAAAAATAAACAAAGCTTGTTTTTGGAAACCTTTGAGTTGGAATTGAGCACGGGACTTTCTGCACTGTGCTAAATCAGATACCAGCTTAAAAAAAATCAAACATTACAGAATCTTAAATAGCCTTTTATAAGAACTTTCTGAATGGTCATCCTAAATAACAGGTGAATTGATATTAGTGTCTCATAATCAAAGACATATGCATGCCATTGCAGGACATCGAAATTACTTGTTATCAGATAGAAATGGTGGATACATCAGCTCAAGCAACATGCTATTACAATTATATCTGGCCCCACTTCCAGTTTTTTGACTTTGCCTGAGCATTAAAGAAAAAAATAACTGTGAAGTGTAAATGTAACTTTTGATTTTGCAATAGTTTGCAATATATCAATAGAAACACACATGCAGATTTAATTTAACAGATGACCAAGAGAGTAGTCCAGGGAGTATTCCAAATAGTAAAGAGAAATTAAAATAAGAGCCAAATTCAAAAAACGGAATTCCAAAAGGGGGAAAGAAATGAAACTCTTTCTCAATTAAAAATATGGCCCATGTTGCACAGTGTCTCTATTGGCAAAGTAGCTGAGCCACAGGAAGCAGAAGGTCTAAAGATTGATTGCCATGTCTGAACCAAGTGAGCTGTTTTCATTCAAAACTTAAATTAGAATGAATTCACCTCAGTATCTCTGGAGGTGAAGAATGAGGCCAGGGTTAACACATATAGCCACCAACAGTACAGAAAGATGATTGTGTTTATGTATTTATTTGGTGAGAAAAGTTTGAATTTTGGGTCCAGTCTTATCCAAATTCCAAAGGTTAGTCTCACAGAAGAAGAATGACAAATGTGAATTGAAACCAATATCTACAGGAATGTCATCTCAGCAGAATCATTGGTCTCAAAGGGGTAAAAGTGAAGCAGTCAGACAGAAATGAAAAGAACTTTTGTAGTCACCCTCTCCAACATAAATTGCTCTGCTGGTACTTTAAATCTGTTTTTATCTTTTTTTTTGTTTTAATCCAGTGAACAATAATCTTTTTTAGTTGTGTTATTTTGGAAAGCAGATTGCCCTTGACCCTTCTTCATCATTTAATATGATCATGGCTGATATGTTTGTGTTTTGGATTCAACATGGGAGAGTACCAAAGTCACACAAACCTCTTGGGAGAAAATAACTTGTCATCTGTGTCTTTAAAAGGTGACTCCAATCTTTTATACAGTGCCTTCTACTTATGGACTCACCAACAAGAGGAAATGTCCTTTCCTTGTCAACGCCATTCAGAATTTATATGCTTCAATTAAGTCACCTTTATTCTTCTAAACTCCAGTGGAAACAAACCAATGTGTCTGGCCTTTCTTCAGAAAAAAAATGCTCATTGCCGTTATCAATCTTTGAACGACCTCAAATGCATTTTCACCCATCTTTAAATAAGGAGACCCAAACTGCATGTTATTTGGAATGTGTTCTCGCAAATGCCTTGTAAAACTGAAGTATCTCATAATTTCTTCCTCATTTAATTCCTCTCACCATAAAAGGTAATATTCCATTAACAATATTAATTACTTGCTGCACTTGCATACTACTAATATTTTGTGACTCAGCATGAGAGAAACTATATCCCTCTGCATGCTGAATTTCTGCAGTTGCTCTCTATTTAGGTATTTTTTTTATTCTTACTGCCAAAAGGAACAATTTGACATTTTCCCACATTATGTTCCATTTGCCAGATTTTTCCCGTGCCCTGGGCCCTAGCTCAATCAGTCTGCAACCTCTTTATCCTCTCTGTGGATCAGCTATTGCAGTTTGTTGAACAGATGATGACTGATGTCAACAGTGTGGGTTCAATTTCTGCACCAGCTGAGATTACTATGAAGGACTCTCCTTCTCAATCTCCCCCTCAGCTGAGTTGTAGAGACCCTCAGGTTAATCTGTGACCAATCATCTCTCTCTTATGGGAGAGCAGTTCTGTTGTCTGGTATGATGACTTGACCTTTACTTTTTATCCTCTCCACAACATACCTTCCAACTATCTTTGTGTCATTTTCAAATTTAGTGACCATGCCTTTTGTTCCCAACATTTAAATCATTGGTATAATTAATAAGAAAAATAAGGCTCTGTCACATTGTCATTTCCTGTAAGTCTGAAAAAGACCCTTTAATTCCTACTCTTTTTTCTGCCAGCCAGCCAATCTCTATCCATGCTAATATGTCACCACCTACCCCATGAGCTTTTACCTTCTTTAATAATCTTTAATGTGGCATCTTATCAAATGTTTTCTAGAAAACCAAGTCTCTAGGCTTTCCTTTATCCACAGCATATGTTACTCCTTCAAAGAACTCCATTTGCTTAAGTATGATCACCGTTTCACAAAACCACACTGAGTCTTCCCAATGCCCTTAGGTTGTCTAAATGCTCAGGTGTAATTCCTAATGATCCATTTTAAGAGCTTCCCAATGGCAAAAATAAAGCAAAATAGTCTGTAATTTCCTGTGTTTTTGCCTCCCTTCCTTCTTGAATAAAGGGATTCTTTTGCCCTAGAATGAAATCCATCAGACGTAGGAATTTATGAGTCTGTAGTTTTATTTGCCGCGCAGTATTACATCTGCAATGATTGTAATTTCAGGGAGAGGGATCATGAGCTTGGATTTGTAAAAGGGAAGGTAATAGTTCACAAATTTGACCAAATGTTTTGATGAGGTAACCAGAAGTATTGATGATGGCAGTACTTATTTGGTGTGATCTAACTGGCCCTTGAGAAAGCTTTTGAAAAGTGGACATGGGATCCAAGGTAAAGCGATGTCGAGGACCCAAAATTAGCTGAGAGGTTGGAAGCAGAGGGTGGTTGTTAAGGAATGCTTTCGTGAGCAGAAGCCTATTTCTGGTGGAGTCAATTGGGTCTTGGTGCTAGGGCTCTTGCTGTTTGTAGTGAACACAATGATTTGGACGTAAATGTAGGGATATGTTAAAGAAGGTTGCGAATTACATGAAAATTGGGAGAGTGGTAAATAGTGAGGAGGATAGCTGTAAAATGCAGAAAGATATTGAAGCACTTGGTGAGGTGGCAGAGAATTTGAAAAAGGAATTTCACTTGGAAATATGTGATGTAATGTCGGAGGGCTAACAAGGCAAGGGATTACACTGCTGTGTAAAATGCTGGTTAGGTCATGACTGGAGTATTGTGTGCAGTTCTAGTCCTTATTAAAAGAATGTGATTGCACAAGAGAGGGTGCAGTGGAGATATACCAGGATGTTGCTTCGGCTGAAGAGTTTGAAATATGTGGAAGGATTGGATAGGCAGGAGTTGTTTACCTTGAAATAGCAAAGGTTGAGAAGGACCTGACTGGGTGTATAAGATTATATGGGCAAAGGCAGTCTTGATGGGAAGGCACTGTTTATATTTAGTTGAGGGGTCAATAACCGGGGAATGTAGATTAAAGGTAAGAAATAGAAGGCCAAGAGGAGATTTGAGGAGGAATGTCTTCACTCAGGGGTGGTAGAAACCTGGAACATACTTCGGAATGGGTGGTTTAGTCAGAAACTCTTATAACATATTTACATCGCCATAGCTGCCAGGGCTATAGAACAACAGTAGGAAAATTGGATTAGTACAGCCAGATCTCTGACTGGTGTGGACCCGAGGGTCCAAGTGGCTTCCTCCTGTGCTGCTATCATCTGTGAATCTGTGAGAGACTTAAATTTAGTTGTGATCTGATATACAAAGAAATTACACCACAAAGCATGCTGCTGTTGTATAAACACTGTGGAAAGTTAATGTCATAAATAAATATTCTGAAGATGCCCTAGATCATAAGGTAAAAGCCAGCTTGAAGCCTTTGAGGCGGCATCATAAAACACAACAAGGAATCTGTTTTGACATTTACGTTTAGATGTATTGTGAATACAGCCTTGTTTATGCAACTTTTCTCATCTTCTGGATAAAGTCTGTTGCGGATTCCTCAAAGGCTGACATTTCTGCAAATTGAAATCGCTTAAACAAAAATAAAACATACTGATGAAGACACACTGCCAGCCGTGGATCAAAACAGCAAGAATAGTGGTGTCACTGTGTTATCAGTCTATTGCTGAGGGTTAATATAAAGCAAATCCTACCAAAAGAAACCATTCAGCCTGTTTATGCTGGCCATCTCTTTTCACTAGGAAGCTACATTATCACTGCATGCAATTAGATTTGAGCAGCTGCAGCAACAATTTGGCATAATAATTTGTCTTTGTCTTTTTCTCTATATTGCCTCCCTATTAGTGAACTGCACTCATCCTTCCTTCAGCTGGTAGGGTGACAGAAAGGGTTCCAGCAAGATCCTTGAATTCCCACACCAGTAACACACTGTTGCCTAGCAATGAGTGATTATGTATCCATGGGGCAAGTCACACACGGTGTCAGTTTCCTCCTGAAGTTGAATCTGATTCGGGAACCATGCTGTGAATGAATGCAACTCACCATATTATGAACTGCTGAGAGTTAAGCAGTCATCTTAATTATTAATATCAATCAATTCCATACCCGAATACCAACAAATATTGACCAGGTCATTTTCAGTCAGTCACTACAAAATCAATTGCCTCACTCGAAGGTCTATCTGATAATCATCATGCCATTTCATCTTTGGTCCAGTTAATCTGTTGTCAGGTTTAAACTAAATGGGATTAATTAAATTGTACATCATTCAGCACTGAACTGCCACTCAAGACACTGATGATGTTAATTATTGTTCTCCATTTGACCCTTCAAAATGCATAACCAGCGTATGTCACATTAATTTAGAAAAAAGAGCACCGCACGGCAGGCATTTAGGAAGGGTCAGGAAATGGCATTTTGTGCAACTTTGAAGGGCTTTTCAGGGGTAAGATTCACTTTATTCTTCACTTTATTTCCACATGGCTAACCTCATTTGATGATATAGATCTTTTTCCTCTGTTACAGCCCAAGGGATGACATCTGGGTTTTAGTGCTAGTTCATGTGGAAATTATTTGAAAACTAGTTGGATATATCTCTTTGAGTTAAAAAGGGGTTAAAAGTTAATGATACAAAGTAGAGCTGTAACCAGATTTCAACTTCAGATCCCAAAGCATGAAGAATAGCTTAATATCAATGGATCACTGAATTTTCCCTAGTTACATTACTGAATTCTTATAATTAACCATTCTTCTTTATGACACATTATTCTGCTTCATCTGTTAATTGTTGTATTCTATCTATTGTCTGCTTTTATTTTGTTATGGCAGATTGTGAATATTTTGAAATAAACATTAATTTCCTCTTATTTGATCTATGAATCAAGCATACAAGCAGGCATACTACCTAGGAATAAAAGGATTAATTTTAATCCTCTTCTTGGGGTTTGAATTATCCAACATGTTACTTTCCCAGTGGTTTATTTTCACCTGCAGACTGACATGTTGCAATCATAAGACATATTCACTCTTGTGATGGTGTCCTATGTTCTATAGACGTCTACATACACATCTCAACCAAGGTGGATGTTCATAGATTAGGCAGAAAAGGTTAATGTAATTTTGTCAGTTGATGTTTTTATGTATGGAATCTTTGTGTATCCGAAGAAAAGACTTCTCCCTTGGGAATAATGGGGGAAGAAAAAGCTCGTGAGAAGGTGAGGTGTTAGGCTCTGAAAGGATTAATAGTGAGGAATGCCATAAGCATCACCCAACATGATGATGTTATACAAATTAGGATGGAAGTACAACTCTGAATCTTAACAGAGAAAGTGTTACAATCAGAGTCTCCTTTACTGCCTTATTAACAATGTCTATCATACAAATGTAACTTGTACCTGATTACTGTCATGCAATAAATTTCATCTTGTATAAAACAACATTCTTCTCATTAGAATGCTGAGTGGATTCATTCTATCATATTAGGTCAGTCATGTCTTTTGACTTCAACCTAAAAGGAGGCTGGTGGCAGCAAATCTATCTGGCACATTGATCACTGAGGTGACTGGGGTGGACAGTCATCATCCACCAGTTGTGAATTTGATTTGACAGTTCATAATTTACTTCAACTCATCTCCAAGATATCTTTACAGCACGTGCAATTCCTTAAAAAATGAAGCAATCTGTGGCCATATAATATAAGACCTGTAAAATATCCACTCTGGCAAGTAACATTGGTCCCACACAAATTCCGGAAAATAGCCATTTCTAAAAAGAGAGAACCTGACCATCTCCTCTTAATATTCAATGCCATTGCCATTGCTGAATTCCCCAATATCACATTCTGTGGGTTTCTTGTTAATAGAAATTAAACTTTACCAACCATATAAACACAATGGCTACAAGAGTAGATAAATGCTTGGAATTGTGTGGTGAGTAACTCACCTCCTGACTCCTCAGAGCCTGTTATTATTTAAATGTGTAGAGTGGTGCTGAAAAAGCACAGCAGGTCAGGCAGCAGGAAAATCAATGTTTTGGGCAAAAGTCCCTCATCAGGAATCATTCCTGATGAAGCCACTGATGAAGGGTTTTTGCCCGAAATGTCTACTTCCTGCTCCGCGGATGCTGTCTGACCTGCTGTGCTTTTCCAGCACCACTTTAATCTAGACTCTGATCTCTAGCATCTGCAGTCCTCACTTTTGCCCATTATTTATTAGGCTCAAGTCAACAGTATGACGAAATATTCCCCTTCTTGACTGGATAGGTGAAGCTCCAACAACACTCAAGAAAGTTGATAGCATCCAGAAAACAGCTACCCACTTGATTAACATCCTAGCCACCACCTTCAACACTCACTCCTTTCACTACTGACACAAGCTGGCATAGTTTATACCATCTACAAGATACACTGCAATAACTCACCAAGGCTCCTCTGATGGCATCTTCCAATGCCAACCTACGTGAACAAGAAGAAACAGGACAGCAGATGCATGGAAACAACGCCACGGGTATGTTCCTCTCCAAGTTACACACCATGCTGAATTGGAACTAAAGCTCCATTACTTCACTAGGTCAAACTCTTGGGAGTCCCTCCCCTATCAGTAATGTGGATACCTCTACAACCTGAGAACCTCCGAGTTTCACCATAATTTTCTCCAGGTCAATTAGGGATGGGAAATAAACAGAGGTCATTCCAACTAAGCTTCCATCCCAAGAATAAATGCAAAAAGCATTCTGATCTTTTGAGAAGTTTTGAAACACAACATTAAGAAGAGTATTAACTAAGCAGACAGTCAGAAGTTGGGAAAGTTGAACATTCTAAAAACTATCAGATACACAACTAGTGGCAATATTTGACAAGAGGAGCTGACAGTTAATGTAAAAGCGTTTTAGAACTAATAAGAGACACTCAGTAGTAAGTGTGAACTGACAGCTACATAAAGCTGAAACACTTGTCAAACTTGGCCGTTACACTTTGTACCAGATTCTGAAGAACTGTAGGAACAGTTGTTCAGCTGGGGAGCGAATTACATTGGCGTTTTTGTGAGTAAAGTTGAAATTCCTTTTAGGCAACGGGTAATCTGTAAAAACATGATACAGTTGCAGTTTGAATAAGTGAGAAGTAGTCAAATTACAATAAACTTTGTTTTAACCAGCACCTTATGAACTGGCACTCTCGATAAACTGGCAAAAGTTATATCCCTGAAATACCGGAAGTTTACTGTATTATCGTGATCTCTGCAATATCTGAGTAATCATTTGACGGTGCAAATGAAAGGGTTCTCTGCCATTAAGTTTAATTTAAGGGAATGTTGCATTATTATGAAAGTAATTTGTCTGGAAATAAAGTAAGGTAGTAATGTGTGTAACCCCTAATTATGTTTCTATATACTTAGTGTGTATTTATACATTGATTATGTGGATCTCCAGATCAACTGAATATTGGATTAAATGGCACACTTCTGGTCCCACAGGTGCCAGTTAATAAAATGTTTACTGTATTTACAGTTAAGAGTGAACATTGTTGCCATAGTGAACAGGAACTGCAAGACACAGTAACTCGAGAGAAAGCAAAGGCCACAGATGTCATTTTAAAATGACTTGCAGAACCAAGAAAGTTGTGAAGGCAGAATAAAACTAATATTGGAGCAAATCAGAAATGTAAGCAAACAAAACGTAGTGGACAATGAACATTGGGAACTTCTGTGGTTGCAGGAAAAAATCAAAAAATCCATTATTTAAAATGTACTAAAGGCACAAATAATTTATTAAAACAACAGACGTCAGGATACATCCAGAAAAGAAACATGATGCAAAGGGGATTAATTCATTGAACCACAGACCTTTAAGGAAATCTGTTAAGGGAGTTTATAGTGCTGCAGAGAACAGAATTCATTCACAAAGCTCCTTAGGCAACTGAATTATCTTTAAAGCCCCAGGTGGTAGGTTTCATAAAGTAAAACTATTGAAGAGAATGGGAATTGTTGATCAGATGGTGAAAAGGCAGGAATCATCTATTGCACTTGCATAAAGGAAATAATTATCCACTGTGCTCACAAAATGTCAGGAATCCTCTATTATACTTATTGAAAGTATTTTGACCACATTCGCATGAGAAAACCCCCAAGTACACCAGAGCACAGTAACAGCATTGTTTTACTGTAGAACTGAAATAGTTTAACGTACAGAGAATAAGCAAGCTTTTGAGATACAGTACGTTTGAAAGCCTTTAAAATCCTCCAGTTGTGTGACTGGTTAAGTGGACGTATTGGGTTTCACCAGTATAACAATCACAGGGAGCAAATGTAAACATTCATCCTCATTGTTAAGTTGAGGTACAGAGTCTAAATACTTCCGCACAGCTTTGCCCACAGTTTGAGAAAGAAATTGTCTGATAACACTAACCATCTGATGATAATTTCCAATGGTTGCCTCTGAATTTTTGGTAAGAAAATGATTTGCTGACACCGATTAAAGAGCATCTACAAACAACTCCATGGACGAAACCGCTTTCAGGACACAGTCAAAAATAAACTGTCCAGCTCAGAACTCGAGGAAAACCATTAAAAAGAAAAAGTTACCTGGTCCAGAAATCCTGGACACTGAAAACTAGAAAGTGCCTGTTTTAATAAGGCAGCCATTCCCTATGGAGGGAACTTGGGGCTCCAAATGAAGTAATAAAGTAACTGCCTTATCAGCAGGAAAGATATCTACTTCTGCTCTGGGGCGGTGTTCTGTGTTGGCTGAATAGTGCAATCCTGGAGCTGCAGACTCTACCATAAGTAGGGGAGGTAATGTTTGATGAAGTGGGTGGGTGGGACACTTTGGATTTTGCTGATTCTGCTGTTTGTGCTTGGCCTCCACATGCTTCATTCGGTGTCGCTCCAAGTGGTTGATGTCTTTGTGGATGTTTTGTATTCACTATGTGCATTCTAGTGAAGTGATTCTCTCGTGGCGGGAGTGATGTTGCATTTATTTGTGGAGGCTTTTGTGGTGTCCTTGTAACATTTCCTATGCCCTCCTTGAGATTGCTTACCACTGTGGAGCTCATATAAAGCAGTTCTTCAGGAAGTCCTGTGTCAGGCATGTGGATAATGTGGCCTTCCCATCACAGCTGGCCATGTTTGTCCAGTGCCTTACATTGGGAATATTGACCTGGGAGAGGACGCTCATTTTAGAAAACCTATCCTGCCAGTGGATTTGCAAGATTTTGTGAAGGCAGCCTCAGTTATAAGTATCTTGAGATTTGAGGTGACTGCTGTCCATGGTCCATGTTTCTGCTGCATACAGAGGTTGTAGACAAGGTCTGCTCTGTGGACATGAGGAGAAAGTGAGGACTGCAGATGCTGGAGATCAGAGCTGAAAATGTGTTGCTGGAAAA
>NC_057713.1:23140101-23146844 GCF_004010195.1 Chiloscyllium plagiosum
CGTTTCGGGCATAAGCCCTTCTTCAGGAATGAGGAAGGTTTGTCCAGCAGGCTAAGATAAAAGGTGGGGAGGAGGGACTTGGGGGAGGGGCGTCGGAAATGTGATAGGTGGAAAGAGGTCAAGGTGAGGGTGATAGGTCAGACTGGGGTGGGGGCGGAGAGGTCGGGAAGAAGATTGCAGGTTAGGGAGGCGGTGCTGAATTTGATGGATTTGGCTGAGACAGGGTGGGGGGAGGGGAAATGAGGAAACTGGTGAAATCCGAGTTCATCCCTTGTGGTTGGAGGGTTCCTAGCTGGAAGATGAGGCGTTCTTCCTCCAATCGTCGTTTCGCTGTGGTCTGACGATGGAGGAGTCCAAAGACCTTCATCTCCTTGGTGGAGTGGGAGGGGGAATTGAAATGTTGAGCTACAGGGTGGTTGGGTTGGTTGGTCCGGGTGTCCCAGAGGTGTTCTCTGAAACGCTCCGCAAGTAGGCGGCCCGTCTCTCCAATATAGAGGAGGCCACATCGGGTGCAGAGGATGCAGTAGATGATGTGTGTGGAGGTGCAGGTGAATCTGTGGTGGATATGGGAGTTTCCTTTGGGGCCTTGGAGGGAGGTGAGGGGGGAGGTGTGGGCGCAAGTCTTGCACCTCCTGCGGTTGCAGGGGAAGGTGCCGGGAGTGGAGGTTGGGTTGGTGGGGGGTGTGGATCTGACGAGGACATGAGCTAGACATGAGCTTGTTACTGGGTTTGAGATCTCAGACTGTGAACACATCTGATGGCTGAACTGATGCATTGGAGTTGATGTTCAATCTCATCGTCAATGTCGGCTCAAACTGAGAGGAGGCTTCCAATATATAGGAAATGATCCACATTGTCCAGGGGCTCTTAATGGATTTTGATGATCGGGGGCAGTGTTGTGTGGCAGGAGCGGGCTGGCAGGGAACCTTTGTCTTCTGGTTTTGTAAGCCTGAGGGCCATTTTCTCGTACACTTTAGTCAATGTGTCAATGATGGTTTGTAGCACAGCCTCTGAGTCTGCGCACTTGGAGGCATTGTCTCATACTGCAACTTGCTCAGCTCTGGCTTGGTGGCATCAGAGGTTGACCAGTTGTCCACTCATCCTGGAGGTTAGTGTCACTCCAGTGACAAGCTTCATGAAGATGTCATGGATTGTGTGCTAAGGAAGATGGAGAAGAACATTGCTGTGGTGATACAGCCCCACCTGGCCCCAGTTTGCACTCATGTTGGGTCAGTCATAGATCTACTGGTGGAAGATAGCAACTGGCATGTGATCACAAAGCAGGCTGAAAATAGTGATGAATTTCTGCAGGACTTCAGGAGGATATTCCACAATCCTGACAGAATCAAAGCCTGTGTGAGACTGAAGAAGGCTATGCATTTTTCTTGGATTTGTGCAGACAGTAGGAAACTGCCTCTGTAATTTTCATAATTGGACCTGTCTCTTTTCTTGAAGTTGGTCATAATGACAGCATTGTTGAGATTTTCCATCTTGCTCTCTTGCTTCCAGACAATTGAGAAAAGATTGTGGAGCCAATGAGAATTCCATCTGTGCCAGGGCATTCTTTTCTTTCAGTTGTTGGGTGTTTTTTTTCAAACTCGAGTCGGGGTGGAGGTGTGGTGAGATAACAGGGGGATGGTGTGTAGCAGGCTGGTGTTGATAGCACTTGGTTGTATCTTGGTTGAGGAGGTCCATGTCAAGCACTCTCTTTCCAACTGGCATTGATTGCCTTTTGGTCTTTGAGAAGCGACTGTTCATTTTTGACCCTCAATGGAGTGGGTATTTAGACTGCAGGTGGCTTTGAATAATAAATAATTCCTGATAACCAATAACAGGAGATGTTAAACAGTTTACATTTCTAAACGTCAGCAGTTTTACAGAAATAAGTGTAATGTATATTACATGTATATTAATGCTGAAATTTAATTCAGGACCACAATGACATTGCAAGAGTTAAATCAAGCTAAAGGCATTACAAATTAATAGCACTTCTATAATATATGAGGACTCAAGACAGAGATTTTGTAATTCTGATTGAAGATAATGAAATCAACTATTGAGCAGGAATTCCAAATACTTTATTTTTTTACAACCAGTCCCAGAATAACAGAATTTCAATTTGCAATTATAATATTGTTTTATTCAAATGAATTATGGAGGATTTAGTATAATATACCAGTGAGTATATTTTGATTTGATTTATTTACTGCCCTGTGTATTTTGTTATAAAATAGTGAAAAGTGTATTGTATTAACTTAATTGATCTCCATGGCACAGATTAAAATGTTCATTAAATGCTGGGATGTACAGGGCAGAATGGGGATGTAAGTTTATCAAGAGTGTACCATGTAGTAACCAAACCTTACTTAGAATGTTGGTGCTGGAAAAACACAGCCAGTCACAGAGCATCCAAGGAGCAGGAGAGTCGACATTTCAAGCATACGCTTTCCATTAGGAATGAGGGGGTGGCCCAAGGGGGCTGAGAGATAAATTGGAGGACAGATGGAGCTGGGGGCAAGATAGCTGGGAATGCGATAGGTAGATGAAAGTAGGGGTGAAGGTGATAAGCTGGAGAGGAGGTTTGAGTGGATAGGCGGGAAGGAAGATGAACAGGTAGGATAGTTCAAGTGGGCGCTATCGAGTTGGAAGGTTGGATCTGGGATAAGGTGGTGGGAGGGGAAATGAGGAAACTAGTGAAATTCACATTGATTCTGTGGTTGGAAGGTCCCAAAGTGGAGGATGAAGCATTTTTCTTCCAGCCATCGGGTGGCTAGCCTTTGGTGGTGGAGGAGGCCCAGGACTTGCATGTCCTTGGCGGAGTGGGAGGGGAAGTTAAAGTGGTCAGCCTACCTAATCCGAGATCCAACATCCAACTCAGCACCACCCTCTTGAACTGTCTGACCTGTCCATCTTCTTTCCTACCTATCCACTCCACCCTCCTCTCCAACGTATCACCATCACCCCCCACCTTCATCTACCTTTTGCATTCCCAGCTACCTTCCTCCAGCCCCACCACCCACTCATTTATCTCTCAGCCCCCCTGGGCTAATCCCTCATTCCTGATGAAGAACTTATGTTAGAAACATTGACTTTCCTGCTCCTCTGTTGCTGCCTGACCTGTTGTGTTTTTCCAGCACCACACTCATCTACTCTGATCTCCAACATCTGCAGTCCTCACTTTCTCCGAGTTGATTGAAACCTTACTTACAGTCCTGTGTGAAATTCTGATCATTAGCCCACACAAGAGATGTTAATTGTGTGAGACTATTAAGATAAAATGAAACAAAAAACAAAATCAAATTCAAATGTGCAGAATCTTGAAGAAACCTTAACAATTGCTGAAGTATAAAAAATTCTAATCACCTCAGAGAAAGGAAACCCAAAATGTAATCTTAAAACAGAAGAGGCTACAGAAGGAGAGGTGATGGTGTATTGGTTATATCACTTGACTAGCTATCCAGAACCACAGGCAGATGGCACAAATCCCACCAGAATTTTGAATGCAATAGTTCAATAAAAAGCTAGTTTAATAATGACCAAGAAACCCACAGTCAACAGTCACTTTTTAAAATGCATTCGGTTCGCTTATTCCCATAAGGATGGATGATTCCCTTTTCAAACATTTGTTCTTTCACCTTCTCAACTCCAAGGCCCCCAGCACACCTTCCAGATCATAGAATCATTAAGTCATAAAATTGTACAGCATGGAAACAGACCCTTCAGCCCAAATCATCCATGCCAACCAGATATCCTAAATGCTCTCATGCCATTTGCCAGCATTTGGCCCATTCCCCCTAAACCCTTCCTATTCATATATTCATCCAGATGCCTATTAAACGTTGTAATTCTACCAGCCTCCACAACTTCCTCTGGCAGCTTGTTCTATACATGCACCACCTTCTGCATGAAAATGTTGCCCCTGAAGTCCCTTTCTTTCTCCTCTCACCTTAAACCTATAGCCTCTCGTTTTGGACTCCCTCACCCCAGGGTAAAGACATTGGCTATTCACACTACTCATGCCCCTCATGATTGTATTAACCTCCATAAGGTCACTGCTCAGCTTCTGATGCTCCACAAAAAACAGCCCCAGCCTATTCAGCCTCTCCCTCTAGCTCAAATCCTCCAACCCAGGAAACATTTTTGTAAAACCTTTTTTGAACCCTTCCAAGTTTCACAACATTCTTCTTTTGACAGGAAGATCAGAATTCCAAAACTGGCCTAACCAATGTCCTGTACAGCAGCAACATGACCTCCCAACTCCTAACCTCAATGCACTGACCAATAAAGGAAAGAATACCAAATGCCTTCTTCACTATCCTAGCTACCAGCGACTCCACTTTCAAGAAACTATGAACCCTGAACTCCAAGGTATCTTTGTTCAGCAACACTCCCCAGGACCTTCCCATTAAGTGTATAAGACCTGCCTGATTTGCCTTTCCAAAATGCAGCACCTCATATTTACCTAAATTAACTCCATCTGCCCCTCCTCAGCCCATTGGCCCATCTGATGAAAATCCCATTGTACTCTGTGGTCACCTTCTTCGCTGTCTACTCCACCTCCAATTTTAGTGTCATCTGCAACTTACTAACCATACCTCTTATGTTCGCATCCAAATCATTTATATGAATGACGAAAAGCAGTGGGCCCAACACCGATCCTTTTGGCACACCACTGGTCACAGCCCTCCAGTCTGAAAAGGCCTCCACCATCCACATACTGTCTTCTGCCTTTGAGCCAGAACTGTATCCAAATGGCTAGTTCTCCCTGTATTCCATGTGCTAATCAGTCTACCATAAGGAACCTTGTTGAATGCCTTGCTGTATCCATACCTAACACATCCACTGCTCTGCCCTCATCAATCCTCTTTGTTACTTTTCTTTGTACTTCGACATTTTATTTGCAGTTTTTTCAATCTGGTCTACTGTGTACACTGTACTCAATGTGATCTCCTTTAAAGTGGCAAGGCCAAATGCAGACTGAGTCTTCACTTTCAGGATGTTCCTCAGAATTGGCCTGACCATTTTGCTTGCCATTTCAGTAATCCAATTACCATCGTGGGCCTATTATAGTGTTCTAATGAAGCTCAACATAAGCCAAAGGAACGACACCTCATTTCCCGCTTAGGCACTCTACTGCTTTTTGGATTCTTTAAGTGCTTCAACCTCAGGATATGACACTTCTGTACACTATTTTCTTGCACCCTGCACTCTCCCTCAGCCAAATCTCGTGTGTTGGTGGTTCCCATTATTGCTCTCAGCAGAACGGATCAATTTTCACATTTTACAGTTTACATTTACATCTATTTTACTCCTCTACCAGCATTGTCACTTCCTTTGACTTTTGCTTTGGATATACTTGCCAGCTGTTCCACATGGTCCTCGTTCCCCTCTGTCACAATAAAAAAAAATCAATAATTTTCCTCTCAGTTCCAAAGAAGAGTCATACCATACTCTGAAATGTTAACTCATTGTCTCTCTTCATGAATGCTGCCAGACTTGCTGTCTTTTTCCAGCATGTCCCGCTTTTATGTCCAATTTCCAGCATCCACAGTATTATAAATCCCCTGAAGCAGGGGAATTGAATTGTCTGTTCAGTGAGTATTATTAACATGTCTTTTCTAAGCTTTAAGGAAAAATGAACAATACTATTTTCCCTGATTGCAGGGAATTCAGATTGCAGAGTGAAGTTTGAGTTAGTTAGACAAGGATAAGGTTTATAAGTGGGAATCCCCAGTTTTCTGCATTTAAACACTTCCCCTTCCTGATTTATATCAATAACCAAGACTTTGCAGAGTAGACTGGGGTTATATTCATTGGAATTTACAAGAATGAGGGGGATCTTACAGAAACATATAAAATTATGAAGGAAATAGTTAATATAGAAGTAGAGAGGATGTTTCCACTGGTGAGTGAAACTAGGACAAGAGGACATAGCCTCAAAATTAGGGGAACAGATGTAGGACTGAATTGAGAAGGAACGCCTTCACCTAGAGTGTTGGGAATCTATGGAATTCCCTGCCCAGTGAAATAGTTGATGCTACTTCAGTAAACGTGTTTAAAGCTAAAGAAGATTTTTTTTGAACAATAAAGGAATTAAGGGTTATGGTGAGAGGGTGGGTACGTGGAGCTGAGTCCATGAAAAGGTCAGCCATGATCTCATTGAATAGCAGAGCAGGCCCAGATGACTTATCCCTGCTCCTAGTTCTTATGTTCTTATGGGGGGGTTTAGGATGTAGGTTTGCTCACTGAGGTGCAGGTTTGATATCCAGACGTTTCATTACCTGGCGAGGTAACATCATCAGTGGTGACCTCCAAGTGAAGCGAAGCTGTTGTCTCCTGCTTTCTATTTATATGTTTGTCCTGGATGGGGTTCCTGGAGTTTGTGGTGATGTCACTTCCTGTTCGTTTTCTGAGGGGTTGATAGATGGTAACTAGATCTATGTGTTTATTTATGGCGTTGAGGTTGGAGTGCCAGGCCTCTAGGAATTCTCTGGCATGTCTTTGCTTAGCCTGTCCCAGGATAGATGTGTTGTTCCAGTCGAAATGGTGGTTTCTTTCATCCATGTGTCGGACTACGAGGGAGAGAGGGTCGTGTCTTTTTGTGGCTAGCTGGTGTTCGTGTATCCTGGTGGCTAACTTTCTTCCTGTTTGTTCTACGAAGCGTTTGTGGCATTTTTGCATGGAATTTTGTAGATGACGTTGGTTTTGTCCATGGGTTGTACTGGGTCTTTTAAGTTTGTTAG